>NC_091287.1:3490696-3553196 GCF_032444005.1 Ranitomeya imitator
GTGTGAGGGGAGGAGCCGGATATCAGTGTCTCCTGTGTGACCGGGGTGTGAGGAGAGGAGCCGGATATCAGTGTCTCCTCCTGTGTGACCGGGATGTGAGGAGAGGAGCCGGATATCAGTGTCTCCTCCTGTGTGACCGGGGGTGTGAGGAGAGGAGCCGGATATCAGTGTCTCCTCCTGTGTGACCGGGATGTGAGGAGAGGAGCCGGATATCAGTGTCTCCTGTGTGACCGGGGTGTGAGGAGAGGAGCCGGATATCAGTGTCTCCTCCTGTGTGACCGGGGTGTGAGGAGAGGAGCCGGATATCAGTGTCTCCTGTGTGACCGGGGTGTGAGGAGAGGAGCCGGATATCAGTGTCTCCTGTGTGACCGGGGTGTGAGGAGAGGAGCCGGATATCAGTGTCTCCTCCTGTGTGACCGGGGTGTGAGGAGAGGAGCCGGATATCAGTGTCTCCTCCTGTGTGACCGGGGATGTGAGGAGAGGAGCCGGATATCAGTGTCTCCTCCTGTGTGACCGGGGTGTGAGGAGAGGAGCCGGATATCAGTGTCTCCTCCTGTGTGACCGGGGTGTGAGGAGAGGAGCCGGATATCAGTGTCTCCTGTGTGACCGGGGTGTGAGGAGAGGAGCCGGATATCAGTGTCTCCTGTGTGACCGGGGTGTGAGGAGAGGAGCCGGATATCAGTGTCCTCCTGTGTGACCGGGGTGTGAGGGGAGGAGCCGGATATCAGTGTCTCCTCCTGTGTGACCGGGGTGTGAGGAGAGGAGCCGGATATCAGTGTCTCCTCCTGTGTGACCGGGGTGTGAGGGAGGAGCCGGATATCAGTGTCTCCTGTGTGACCGGGGTGTGAGGAGAGGAGCCGGATATCAGTGTCTCTCCTGTGTGACCGGGGTGTGAGGAGAGGAGCCGGATATCAGTGTCTCCTGTGTGACCGGGGTGTGAGGAGAGGAGCCGGATATCAGTGTCTCCTCCTGTGTGACCGGGGGTGTGAGGAGAGGAGCCGGATATCAGTGTCTCCTCCTGTGTGACCGGGGGTGTGAGGAGAGGAGCCGGATATCAGTGTCTCCTCCTGTGTGACCGGGGTGTGAGGAGAGGAGCCGGATATCAGTGTCCTCCTGTGTGACCGGGATGTGAGGAGAGGAGCCGGATATCAGTGTCTCCTGTGTGACCGGGGTGTGAGGAGAGGAGCCGGATATCAGTGTCTCCTCCTGTGTGACCGGGGTGTGAGGAGAGGAGCCGGATATCAGTGTCTGCTCCTGTGTGACCGGGGTGTGAGGAGAGGAGCCGGATATCAGTGTCTCCTCCTGTGTGACCGGGGTGTGAGGAGAGGAGCCGGATATCAGTGTCTCCTCCTGTGTGACCGGGGTGTGAGGAGAGGAGCCGGATATCAGTGTCTCCTGTGTGACCGGGGTGTGAGGAGAGGAGCCGGATATCAGTGTCTCCTCCTGTGTGACCGGGTGTGAGGGGAGGAGCCGGATATCAGTGTCTCCTGTGTGACCGGGGTGTGAGGAGAGGAGCCGGATATCAGTGTCTCCTGTGTGACCGGGGTGTGAGGACGAGGAGCCGGATATCAGTGTCTCCTGTGTGACCTGGGATGTGAGGAGAGGAGCCGGATATCAGTGTCTCCCTGTGTGATCGGGGTGTGAGGAGAGGAGCCGGATATCAGTGTCTCCTGTGTGACCGGGGTGTGAGGAGAGGAGCCGGATATCAGTGTCTCCTCCTGTGTGACCAGGGTGTGAGGGGAGGAGCCGGATATCAGTGTCTCCTGTGTGACCGGGGTGTGAGGAGAGGAGCCGGATATCAGTGTCTCCTCCTGTGTGACCGGGGTGTGAGGAGAGGAGCCGGATATCAGTGTCTCCTGTGTGACCGGGGTGTGAGGAGAGGAGCCGGATATCAGTGTCTCCTCCTGTGTGACCAGGGTGTGAGGGGAGGAGCCGGATATCAGTGTCTCCTGTGTGACCGGGGTGTGAGGAGAGGAGCCGGATATCAGTGTCTCCTCCTGTGTGACCGGGGTGTGAGGAGAGGAGCCGGATATCAGTGTCTCTCCTGTGTGACCGGGGTGTGAGGAGAGGAGCCGGATATCAGTGTCTGCTCCTGTGTGACCGGGGTGTGAGGAGAGGAGCCGGATATCAGTGTCTCCTCCTGTGTGACCGGGGTGTGAGGAGAGGAGCCGGATATCAGTGTCTCCTCCTGTGTGACCGGGGTGTGAGGAGAGGAGCCGGATATCAGTGTCTCCTCCTGTGTGACCGGGATGTGAGGAGAGGAGCCGGATATCAGTGTCTCCTGTGTGACCGGGGTGTGAGGGGAGGAGCCGGATATCAGTGTCTCCTGTGTGACCGGGGTGTGAGGGGAGGAGCCGGATATCAGTGTCTCCTGTGTGACCGGGGTGTGAGGAGAGGAGCCGGATATCAGTGTCTCCTCCTGTGTGACCGGGGTGTGAGGAGAGGAGCCGGATATCAGTGTCTCCTCCTGTGTGACCGGGGTGTCGAGGAGAGGAGCCGGATATCAGTGTTCCTCCTGTGTGACCGGGGTGTGAGGAGAGGAGCCGGATATCAGTGTCTCCTCCTGTGTGACCGGGGTGTGAGGAGAGGAGCCGGATATCAGTGTCTCCTGTGTGATCGGGGTGTGAGGAGAGGAGCCGGATATCAGTGTCTCCTCCTGTGTGACCGGGATGTGAGGAGAGGAGCCGGATATCAGTGTCTCCTGTGTGACCGGGGTGTGAGGAGAGGAGCCGGATATCAGTGTCTCCTGTGTGACCGGGGTGTGAGGAGAGGAGCCGGATATCAGTGTCTCCTCCTGTGTGACCGGGGTGTGAGGAGAGGAGCCGGATATCAGTGTCTCCTCCTGTGTGACCGGGATGTGAGGGGAGGAGCCGGATATCAGTGTCTCCTCCTGTGTGACCGGGGTGTGAGGAGAGGAGCCGGATATCAGTGTCTCCTCCTGTGTGACCGGGGTGTGAGGGAGGAGCCGGATATCAGTGTCTCCTGTGTGACCGGGGTGTGAGGGGAGGAGCCGGATATCAGTGTCTCCTGTGTGACCGGGGTGTAAGGAGAGGAGCCGGATATCAGTGTCTCCTGTGTGACCGGGGTGTGAGGGGAGGAGCCGGATATCAGTGTCTCCTCCTGTGTGACCGGGGTGTGAGGAGAGGAGCCGGATATCAGTGTCTCCTCCTGTGTGACCGGGGTGTGAGGGGAGGAGCCGGATATCAGTGTCTCCTGTGTGACCGGGGTGTGAGGAGAGGAGCCGGATATCAGTGTCTCCTGTGTGACCGGGGTGTGAGGAGAGGAGCCGGATATCAGTGTCTCCTCCTGTGTGACCGGGGTGGGAGGAGAGGAGCCGGATATCAGTGTCTCCTGTGTGACCGGGGTGTGAGGAGAGGAGCCGGATATCAGTGTCTCCTCCTGTGTGACCGGGGTGTGAGGAGAGGAGCCGGATATCAGTGTCTCCTCCTGTGTGACCGGGGTGTGAGGAGAGGAGCCGGATATCAGTGTCTCTCCTGTGTGACCGGGGTGTGAGGAGAGGAGCCGGATATCAGTGTCTCCTGTGTGACCGGGATGTGAGGAGAGGAGCCGGATATCAGTGTCTCCCTGTGTGACCGGGGTGTGAGGAGAGGAGCCGGATATCAGTGTCTCCTCCTGTGTGACCGGGGTGTGAGGAGAGGAGCCGGATATCAGTGTCTCCTCCTGTGTGACCGGGGTGTGAGGAGAGGAGCCGGATATCAGTGTCTGCTCCTGTGTGACCGGGGTGTGAGGAGAGGAGCCGGATATCAGTGTCTCCTCCTGTGTGACCGGGGTGTGAGGAGAGGAGCCGGATATCAGTGTCTCCTCCTGTGTGACCGGGGTGTGAGGAGAGGAGCCGGATATCAGTGTCTCCTGTGTGACCGGGGGTGTGAGGAGAGGAGCCGGATATCAGTGTCTCCTCCTGTGTGACCGGGGTGTGAGGGGAGGAGCCGGATATCAGTGTCTCCTGTGTGACCGGGGTGTGAGGAGAGGAGCCGGATATCAGTGTCTCCTGTGTGACCGGGGTGTGAGGACAGGAGCCGGATATCAGTGTCTCCTGTGTGACCTGGATGTGAGGAGAGGAGCCGGATATCAGTGTCTCCTGTGTGATCGGGGTGTGAGGAGAGGAGCCGGATATCAGTGTCTCCTGTGTGACCGGGGTGTGAGGAGAGGAGCCGGATATCAGTGTCTCCTCCTGTGTGACCAGGGTGTGAGGGGAGGAGCCGGATATCAGTGTCTCCTGTGTGACCGGGGTGTGAGGAGAGGAGCCGGATATCAGTGTCTCCTCCTGTGTGACCGGGGTGTGAGGAGAGGAGCCGGATATCAGTGTCTCCTGTGTGACCGGGGTGTGAGGAGAGGAGCCGGATATCAGTGTCTCCTCCTGTGTGACCAGGGTGTGAGGGGAGGAGCCGGATATCAGTGTCTCCTGTGTGACCGGGGTGTGAGGAGAGGAGCCGGATATCAGTGTCTCCTCCTGTGTGACCGGGGTGTGAGGAGAGGAGCCGGATATCAGTGTCTGCTCCTGTGTGACCGGGGTGTGAGGAGAGGAGCCGGATATCAGTGTCTGCTCCTGTGTGACCGGGGTGTGAGGAGAGGAGCCGGATATCAGTGTCTCCTCCTGTGTGACCGGGGGTGTGAGGAGAGGAGCCGGATATCAGTGTCTCCTCCTGTGTGACCGGGGTGTGAGGAGAGGAGCCGGAAATCAGTGTCTCCTCCTGTGTGACCGGGGTGTGAGGAGAGGAGCCGGATATCAGTGTCTCCTGTGTGACCGGGGTGTGAGGAGAGGAGCCGGATATCAGTGTCTCCTCCTGTGTGACCGGGGTGTGAGGGAGAGGAGCCGGATATCAGTGTCTCCTCCTGTGTGACCGGGGTGTGAGGAGAGGAGCCGGATATCAGTGTCTCCTCCTGTGTGACCGGGGTGTGAGGGGAGGAGCCGGATATCAGTGTCTCCTGTGTGACCGGGGTGTGAGGGGAGGAGCCGGATATCAGTGTCTCCTCCTGTGTGACCGGGGTGTGAGGAGAGGAGCCGGATATCAGTGTCTCCTGTGTGACCGGGGTGTGAGGAGAGGAGCCGGATATCAGTGTCTCCTCCTGTGTGACCGGGGTGTGAGGAGAGGAGCCGGATATCAGTGTCTCCTCCTGTGTGACCGGGGTGTGAGGAGAGGAGCCGGATATCAGTGTCTCCTCCTGTGTGACCGGGGTGTGAGGGGAGGAGCCGGATATCAGTGTCTCCTGGGTGACCGGGGTGTGAGGGGAGGAGCCGGATATCAGTGTCTCCTGTGTGACCGGGATGTGAGGAGAGGAGCCGGATATCAGTGTCTCCTCCTGGGTGACCGGGTTGTGAGGGGAGGAGCCGGATATCAGTGTCTCCTGTGTGACCGGGGTGTGAGGAGAGGAGCCGGATATCAGTGTCTCCTCCTGTGTGACCGGGGTGTCAGGAGAGGAGCCGGATATCAGTGTCTCCTCCTGTGTGACCGGGGTGTGAGGAGAGGAGCCGGATATCAGTGTCTCCTCCTGTGTGATCGGGGTGTGAGGAGAGGAGCCGGATATCAGTTTCTCCTGTGTGACCGGGGTGTGAGGAGAGGAGCCGGATATCAGTGTCTCCTGTGTGACCGGGGTGTGAGGAGAGGAGCCGGATATCAGTGTCTCCTCCTGTGTGACCGGGGTGTCAGGAGAGGAGCCGGATATCAGTGTCTCCTCCTGTGTGACCGGGGTGTGAGGAGAGGAGCCGGATATCAGTGTCTCCTGTGTGACCGGGATGTGAGGAGAGGAGCCGGATATCAGTGTCTCCTCCTGTGTGACCGGGGTGTGAGGGGAGGAGCCGGATATCAGTGTCTCCTCCTGTGTGACCGGGGTGTGAGGAGAGGAGCCGGATATCAGTGTCTCCTCCTGTGTGACCGGGGTGTGAGGAGAGGAGCCGGATATCAGTTTCTCCTGTGTGACCGGGGTGTGAGGAGAGGAGCCGGATATCAGTGTCTCCTCCTGTGTGACCGGGGTGTGAGGAGAGGAGCCGGATATCAGTGTCTCCTGTGTGACCGGGGTGTGAGGAGAGGAGCCGGATATCAGTGTCTCCTGTGTGACCAGGGTGTGAGGAGAGGAGCCGGATATCAGTGTCTCCTGGGTGACCGGGGTGTGAGGAGAGGAGCCGGATATCAGTGTCTCCTCCTGTGTGACCGGGGTGTGAGGAGAGGAGCCGGATATCAGTGTCTCCTGTGTGACCGGGGTGTGAGGAGAGGAGCCGGATATCAGTTTCTCCTGTGTGACCGGGGTGTGAGGAGAGGAGCCGGATATCAGTGTCTCCTCCTGTGTGACCGGGGTGTGAGGAGAGGAGCCGGATATCAGTGTCTCCTCCTGTGTGACCGGGGTGTGAGGAGAGGAGCCGGATATCAGTGTCTCCTGTGTGACCGGGGTGTGAGGAGAGGAGCCGGATATCAGTGTCTCCTGGGGTGACCGGGGTGTGAGGAGAGGAGCCGGATATCAGTGTCTCCTCCTGTGTGACCGGGGTGTGAGGGAGGAGCCGGATATCAGTGTCTCCTGTGTGACCGGGGTGTGAGGAGAGGAGCCGGATATCAGTGTCTCCTCCTGTGTGACCGGGGTGTGAGGAGAGGAGCCGGATATCAGTGTCTCCTGTGTGACCGGGGTGTGAGGAGAGGAGCCGGATATCAGTGTCTCCTGTGTGACCGGGGTGTGAGGAGAGGAGCCGGATATCAGTGTCTCCTGTGTGACCGGGGTGTGAGGAGAGGAGCCGGATATCAGTGTCTCCTGTGTGACCGGGGTGTGAGGAGAGGAGCCGGATATCAGTGTCTCCTCCTGTGTGACCGGGGTGTGAGGAGAGGAGCCGGATATCAGTGTCTCCTGTGTGACCGGGGTGTGAGGAGAGGAGCCGGATATCAGTGTCTCCTGTGTGACCGAGGTGTGAGGAGAGGAGCCGGATATCAGTGTCTCCTGGGTGACCGGGTGTGAGGGGAGGAGCCGGATATCAGTGTCTCCTCCTGTGTGACCGGGGTGTGAGGAGAGGAGCCGGATATCAGTGTCTCCTCCTGTGTGACCGGGGTGTGAGGGGAGGAGCCGGATATCAGTGTCTCCTCCTGTGTGACCGGGGTGTGAGGAGAGGAGCCGGATATCAGTGTCTCCTCCTGTGTGACCGGGGTGTGAGGAGAGGAGCCGGATATCAGTGTCTCCTCCTGTGTGACCGGGGTGTGAGGAGAGGAGCCGGATATCAGTGTCTCCTGTGTGACCGGGGTGTGAGGAGAGGAGCCGGATATCAGTGTCTCCTGGGTGTGAGGAGAGGAGCCGGATATCAGTGTCTCCTCCTGTGTGACCGGGGTGTGAGGAGAGGAGCCGGATATCAGTGTCTCCTCCTGTGTGACCGGGGTGTGAGGAGAGGAGCCGGATATCAGTGTCTCCTCCTGGGTGACCGGGGTGTGAGGAGAGGAGCCAGATATCAGTGTCTCCTGTGTGACCGGGGTGTGAGGAGAGGAGCCGGATATCAGTGTCTCCTCCTGTGTGACCGGGGTGTGAGGAGAGGAGCCGGATATCAGTGTCTCCTGTGTGACCGGGGTGTGAGGAGAGGAGCCGGATATCAGTGTCTCCTCCTGTGTGACCGGGGTGTGAGGGGAGGAGCCGGATATCAGTGTCTCCTCCTGTGTGACCGGGGTGTGAGGGAGAGGAGCCGGATATCAGTGTCTCCTGTGTGACCGGGGTGTGAGGGGAGGAGCCGGATATCAGTGTCTCCTCCTGTGTGACCGGGGTGTGAGGAGAGGAGCCGGATATCAGTGTCTCCTCCTGTGTGACCGGGGTGTGAGGAGAGGAGCCGGATATCAGTGTCTCCTGTGTGACCGGGGTGTAAGGGGAGGAGCTGAGCAGTCAGTTGCTATAACAACGTAGGCGGGTGAATTCTGAAAGTACCAAGAGGGGCGTGTCTTCATTCATCAGCAGACGCGCCTGCGCAGAGTACACCTATAGTAGAGGGGCGTGTTCTGAGCCGAGTGGTAACGATGTTTGCAATTGTGACTTGAATCACGTGATATGAATTTGAGGCGCGTGATTCCTTTAGCTTAAGTCACGTGGGTTACTTTGTAAGGGCGTGTTCTGTTTTGAAGTTGTCATGTGAACAATGGAGGCGGGGCCTGCTATGTCCAATCATCTATGTGGGCGTGTCCGTACAGCTTTGTCGTTCTTCCTCTTTTTTTTTTTTATTCCCGTCATGCTTTGCTGTCGCAGACCGTGGCCGTGTTCGGTGCCGTCCTGTGTCCGGTGCTGAGCGGTGTGATGGCGGCCCGGGGGCGGGCGGAGGTGAGAGCCGGGCGGATGCGTCATCTGAGCGGCCCCTGTTCACACCGGGCGGCCCCTGCGCTTCTGTCACTGCCGCACGGATTATACTGATGGCCGCAGCGTAGAGGGCGAGGAGGGTGATGGCGGGGCGGGACCGAGCGGGAGATATTACACGGGGGGGGCGTCTGTATTACACGGGGGGGGGCGTCTGTATTACACGGGGGGGGGGGCGTCTGTATTACACGGGGGGGGGGGCGTCTGTATTACACGGGGGGGGGGGGCGTCTGTATTACACGGGGGGGGGGGCGTCTGTATTACACGGGGGGGGGCGTCTGTATTACACGGGGGGGGGGGCGTCTGTATTACACGGGGGGGGGGGCGTCTGTATTACACGGGGGGGGGGGGCGTCTGTATTACACGGGGGGGGGGGCGTCTGTATTACACGGGGGGGGGGCGTCTGTATTACACGGGGGGGGGGCGTCTGTATTACACGGGGGGGGGGCGTCTGTATTACACGGGGGGGAGCGTCTGTATTACACGGGGGGGGGGCGTCTGTATTACACGGGGGGGGAGCGTCTGTATTACACGGGGGGGGGGCGTCTGTATTACACGGGGGGGGGGGCGTCTGTATTACACGGGGGGGGGGCGTCTGTATTACACGGGGGGGGGGGGCGTCTGTATTACACGGGGGGGGGGGGCGTCTGTATTACACGGGGGGGGGGCGTCTGTATTACACGGGGGGGGGGGCGTCTGTATTACACGGGGAGAGTCTGTATTACACAGGGGGGGGGCGTCTGTATTACACGGGGGGGGGGGCGTCTGTATTACACGGGGGGGGGGGGGCGTCTGTATTACACGGGGGGGGGGGCGTCTGTATTACACGGGGGGGGGGCGTCTGTATTACACGGGGAGAGTCTGTATTACACGGGGGGGGGGGCGTCTGTATTACACGGGGGGGGGGGCGTCTGTATTACACGGGGGGGGGGGGCGTCTGTATTACACGGGGGGGGGCGTCTGTATTACACGGGGGGGGGCGTCTGTATTACACGGGGGGGGGGGCGTCTGTATTACACGGGGGGGCGTCTGTATTACACGGGGGGGGGCGTCTGTATTACACGGGGGGGGGGGCGTCTGTATTACACGGGGGGGGGCGTCTGTATTACACGGGGGGGGGCGTCTGTATTACACGGGGGGGGGGCGTCTGTATTACACGGGGGGGGGGCGTCTGTATTACACGGGGGGTGGGCGTCTGTATTACACGGGGGGGGCGTCTGTATTACACGGGGGGGGCGTCTGTATTACACGGGGGGGGGGCGTCTGTATTACACGGGGGGGGGGCGTCTGTATTACACGGGGGGGCGTCTGTATTACACGGGGGGGGGCGTCTGTATTACACGGGGGGGGCGTCTGTATTACACGGGGGGGCGTCTGTATTACACGGGGGGGGGGGCGTCTGTATTACACGGGGGGGGGGCGTCTGTATTACACGGGGGGGGGGGCGTCTGTATTACACGGGGGGGGCGTCTGTATTACACGGGGGGGGCGTCTGTATTACACGGGGGGGCGTCTGTATTACACGGGGGGGGGGCGTCTGTATTACACGGGGGGGGGGGGGGCGTCTGTATTACACGGGGGGGCGTCTGTATTACACGGGGGGGGGCGTCTGTATTACACGGGGGGGGCGTCTGTATTACACGGGGGGGGCGTCTGTATTACACGGGGGGGGCGTCTGTATTACACGGGGGGGGGCGTCTGTATTACACGGGGGGGGGGCGTCTGTATTACACGGGGGGGGGCGTCTGTATTACACGGGGGGGGGCGTCTGTATTACACGGGGAGAGTCTGTATTACACAGGGGGGGGGGCGTCTGTATTACACGGGGGGGGGGGCGTCTGTATTACACGGGGGGGGGGGGCGTCTGTATTACACGGGGGGGGGCGTCTGTATTACACGGGGGGGGGCGTCTGTATTACACGGGGGGGGGGGCGTCTGTATTACACGGGGGGGGAGCGTCTGTATTACACGGGGGGGGGGGGCGTCTGTATTACACGGGGGGGAGCGTCTGTATTACACGGGGGGGGGCGTCTGTATTACACGGGGGGGGGGGGGCGTCTGTATTACACGGGGGGGGGGGCGTCTGTATTACACGGGGGGGGGGGCGTCTGTATTACACGGGGGGGGGGCGTCTGTATTACACGGGGGGGGGGCGTCTGTATTACACGGGGGGGGGGGCGTCTGTATTACACGGGGAGAGTCTGTATTACACAGGGGGGGGGCGTCTGTATTACACGGGGGGGGGGGCGTCTGTATTACACGGGGGGGGGGGGCGTCTGTATTACACGGGGGGGGGGGCGTCTGTATTACACGGGGGGGGGGCGTCTGTATTACACGGGGGGGGGGGCGTCTGTATTACACGGGGAGAGTCTGTATTACACGGGGGGGGGGGCGTCTGTATTACACGGGGGGGGGGGGCGTCTGTATTACACGGGGGGGGGGCGTCTGTATTACACGGGGGGGGGGCGTCTGTATTACACGGGGGGGGGCGTCTGTATTACACGGGGGGGGGGGCGTCTGTATTACACGGGGGGGGGCGTCTGTATTACAGGGGGGTGGGCGTCTGTATTACACGGGGGGGGGCGTCTGTATTACACGGGGGGGGGGCGTCTGTATTACACGGGGGGGGGCGTCTGTATTACACGGGGGGGGGCGTCTGTATTACACGGGGGGGGGGCGTCTGTATTACACGGGGGGGGGGCGTCTGTATTTCAGGGGGGTGGGCGTCTGTATTACACGGGGGGGGGCGTCTGTATTACACGGGGGGGGGCGTCTGTATTACACGGGGGGGGGGCGTCTGTATTACACGGGGGGGGGGCGTCTGTATTACACGGGGGGGCGTCTGTATTACACGGGGGGGGGGGCGTCTGTATTACACGGGGGGGGCGTCTGTATTACACGGGGGGGGCGTCTGTATTACACGGGGGGGGGGGCGTCTGTATTACACGGGGGGGGGGCGTCTGTATTACACGGGGGGGGGGGGCGTCTGTATTACACGGGGGGGGGCGTCTGTATTACACGGGGGGGGGGCGTCTGTATTACACGGGGGGGGGCGTCTGTATTACACGGGGGGGGCGTCTGTATTACACGGGGGGGGGCGTCTGTATTACACGGGGGGGGGGGGGGCGTCTGTATTACACGGGGGGGGCGTCTGTATTACACGGGGGGGGGCGTCTGTATTACACGGGGGGGGCGTCTGTATTACACGGGGGGGCGTCTGTATTACACGGGGGGGGCGTCTGTATTACACGGGGGGGGGGGGCGTCTGTATTACACGGGGAGAGTCTGTATTACACGGGGGGGGGGCGTCTGTATTACACGGGGGGGGGGCGTCTGTATTACACGGGGAGAGTCTGTATTACACGGGGGGGGGGCGTCTGTATTACGCGGGGGGGGGGCGTCTGTATTACACGGGGAGAGTCTGTATTACACGGGGGGGGGGGCGTCTGTATTACACGGGGAGAGTCTGTATTAGGCCAGCGTCACACACAGCGTAAAACAATACGGTCCGTATATTACGGCCGTAATTCGCTGAAAAGTCCCGAAAATAGTGGTCCGTAGCTCCTCCGTAGGCAGGGTGTGGCAGCGTTTTTTGCGCATGGCATCCTCCGTATATAATCCGTATGGCATCCGTACTGCGTGGTTTTATCGCAGGCTTGCAAAACCAACATACCGCTATACAAGGGATCCATGTGTAAAAAAAAAACACATATATATATATATTAGTCAGTAGATGGCTTGAAAAAGGCTCAGTGTGAGCCGAAACGTCACACAGAGATGTGGGTTCAATAAAGTCACATTTTTTTCACCTTCAAGAGGAGTTGGAGTGCTGCCTTCATTCGGTCTTTTTGTATATATATGGGCAGACGAGTGGACCATCTTGCCCAGGAGGCCAGGCACCCACCGGTGAGCATTGTGCTGTTCCAATTTTTATGGTTTCTATATATGTATCAGGGGGACTGATCAATATAGAGGTATCAGGAGGACTGCCGGGATTTCCAGGACAGACAGACAGACAGACAGACGGAAAAACCCTTAGGCAATTATATATATATATACACTAGATTGTGGCCCGATTCTAACGCATCGGGTATTCTAGATTATGCATGTCCCCGTAGTATATGGACAATGATGATTCCAGAATTCGCGGCAGACTGTGCCCGTCGCTGATTGGTTGAGGCAACCTTTATGACATCATCGTCGCCATGGCAACCATTATGACATCATCGTCGCTGTGCCCGTTGCTGATTGGTCGAGGCAACCTTTATGACATCGTCGCCATGGCAACCATTATGACATCATCTTCGCTGTGCCCGTCGCTGATTGGTCAGGCAACCTTTATGACATCATCGTCGCCATGGCAACCATTATGACATCATTGTCACTGTGCCCATTGCTGATTGGTCGAGGCCTGGCGGCCTCGACCAATCAGAGACGCAGGATTTCCAGGACAGACAGACAGACAGACGGAAAAACCCTTAGACAATTATATATATTGTGTGGTGTGGGCTGAATCAGAGACGCGGGATATCTACGTCCTTTATGACATCATCGTCAAGTGTCAGGAGGACTGATCAATATAGAGGTGTCAGGAGGACTGATCAATATAGAAGTGTCAGGAGGACTGATCAATATAGAAGTGTCAGGAGGACTGATCAATATAGAAGTGTCAGGAGGACTGATCAATATAGAAGTGTCAGGAGGACTGATCAATATAGAAGTGTCAGGAGGACTGATCAATATAGAAGTGTCAGGAGGACTGATCAATATAGAAGTGTCAGGAGGACTGATCAATATAGAAGTGTCAGGAGGACTGATCAATATAGAGGTATCAGGAGGACTGATCAATATAGAGGTATCAGGAGGACTGATCAATATAGAAGTGTCAGGAGGACTGATCAATATTGAAGTGTCAGGAGGACTGATCAATATTGAAGTGTCAGGAGGACTGATCAATACAGAAGTGTCAGGAGGACTGATCAATATTGAAGTGTCAGGAGGACTGATCAATATAGAGGTATCAGGAGGACTGACCAATATAGAGGTGTCAGGAGGACTGATCAATATAGAAGTGTCAGGAGGATTTATCAATAAAGTGGTGTCAGGAGGACTGATCAATATAGAAGTGTCAGGAGGACTGATCAATATAGAAGTGTCAGGAAGACTGATCAATATAGAAGTGTCAGGAGGACTGATCAATATAGAGGTATCAGGAGGACTGATCAATATAGAATGTCAGGAGGACTGATCAATATAGAAGTGTCAGGAGGACTGATCAATATAGAGGTATCAGGAGGACTGATCAATATAGAAGTGTCAGGAGGACAGATCAATACAGAAGTGTCAGGAGGACTGATCAATATAGAGGTATCAGGAGGACTGATCAATATAGAGGTATCAGGAGGACTGATCAATATAGAAGTGTCAGGAGGACTGATCAATATAGAAGTATCAGGAGGACTGATCAATATAGAAGTGTCAGGAGGACTGATCAATATAGAAGTGTCAGGAGGACTGATCAATATAGAAGTGTCAGGAGGACTGATCAATATAGAAGTGTCAGGAGGACTGATCAATATAGAAGTGTCAGGAGGATTTATCAATAAAGTGGTGTCAGGAGGACTGATCAATATAGAAGTGTCAGGAGGACTGATCAATATAGAAGTGTCAGGAAGACTGATCAATATAGAAGTGTCAGGAGGACTGATCAATATAGAATGTCAGGAGGACTGATCAATATAGAAGTGTCAGGAGGACTGATCAATATAGAGGTATCAGGAGGACTGATCAATATAGAAGTGTCAGGAGGACAGATCAATACAGAAGTGTCAGGAGGACTGATCAATATAGAGGTATCAGGAGGACTGATCAATATAGAAGTGTCAGGAGGACTGATCAATATAGAAGTATCAGGAGGACTGATCAATATAGAAGTATCAGGAGGACTGATCAATATAGAAGTGTCAGGAGGACTGATCAATATAGAAGTGTCAGGAGGACTGATCAATATAGAAGTGTCAGGAGGACTGATCAATATAGAAGTGTCAGGAGGACTGATCAATACAGAAGTGTCAGGAGGACTGATCAATATAGAGGTATCAGGAGGACTGATCAATATAGAAGTGTCAGGAGGACTGATCAATATAGGTATCAGGAGGACTGATCAATATAGAAGTGTCAGGAGGACTGATCAATATAGAAGTGTCAGGAGGACTGATCAATATAGAAGTGTCAGGAGGACTGATCAATATAGAAGTGTCAGGAGGACTGGCGGCCTCGACCAATCAGAGACGCAGGATTTCCAGGACAGACAGACAGACAGACGGAAAAACCCTTAGACAATTATATATATTGTGTGGTGTGGGCTGAATCAGAGACGCGGGATATCTACGTCCTTTATGACATCATCGTCAAGTGTCAGGAGGACTGATCAATATAGAGGTGTCAGGAGGACTGATCAATATAGAAGTGTCAGGAGGACTGATCAATATAGAAGTGTCAGGAGGACTGATCAATATAGAAGTGTCAGGAGGACTGATCAATATAGAAGTGTCAGGAGGACTGATCAATATAGAGGTATCAGGAGGACTGATCAATATAGAGGTATCAGGAGGACTGATCAATATAGAGGTATCAGGAGGACTGATCAATATAGAAGTGTCAGGAGGACTGATCAATATAGAGGTGTCAGGAGGACTGATCAATATTGAAGTGTCAGGAGGACTGATCAATATTGAAGTGTCAGGAGGACTGATCAATATTGAAGTGTCAGGAGGACTGATCAATATAGAGGTATCAGGAGGACTGACCAATATAGAGGTGTCAGGAGGACTGATCAATATAGAAGTGTCAGGAGGATTTATCAATAAAGTGGTGTCAGGAGGACTGATCAATATAGAAGTGTCAGGAGGACTGATCAATATAGAAGTGTCAGGAAGACTGATCAATATAGAAGTGTCAGGAGGACTGATCAATATAGAGGTATCAGGAGGACTGATCAATATAGAATGTCAGGAGGACTGATCAATATAGAAGTGTCAGGAGGACTGATCAATATAGAGGTATCAGGAGGACTGATCAATATAGAAGTGTCAGGAGGACAGATCAATACAGAAGTGTCAGGAGGACTGATCAATATAGAGGTATCAGGAGGACTGATCAATATAGAGGTATCAGGAGGACTGATCAATATAGAAGTGTCAGGAGGACTGATCAATATAGAAGTATCAGGAGGACTGATCAATATAGAAGTGTCAGGAGGACTGATCAATATAGAAGTGTCAGGAGGACTGATCAATATAGAAGTGTCAGGAGGACTGATCAATATAGAAGTGTCAGGAGGACTGATCAATATTGAAGTGTCAGGAGGACTGATCAATATTGAAGTGTCAGGAGGACTGATCAATATTGAAGTGTCAGGAGGACTGATCAATATAGAGGTATCAGGAGGACTGATCAATATAGAGGTGTCAGGAGGACTGATCAATATAGAAGTGTCAGGAGGATTTATCAATAAAGTGGTGTCAGGAGGACTGATCAATATAGAGGTATCAGGAGGACTGATCAATATAGAGGTATCAGGAGGACTGATCAATATAGAAGTGTCAGGAGGACTGATCAATATAGAAGTATCAGGAGGACTGATCAATATAGAAGTGTCAGGAGGACTGATCAATATAGAAGTGTCAGGAGGACTGATCAATATAGAAGTGTCAGGAGGACTGATCAATATTGAAGTGTCAGGAGGACTGATCAATATTGAAGTGTCAGGAGGACTGATCAATATAGAGGTATCAGGAGGACTGATCAATATAGAGGTGTCAGGAGGACTGATCAATATAGAAGTGTCAGGAGGATTTATCAATAAAGTGGTGTCAGGAGGACTGATCAATATAGAAGTGTCAGGAGGACTGATCAATATAGAAGTGTCAGGAAGACTGATCAATATAGAAGTGTCAGGAGGACTGATCAATATAGAATGTCAGGAGGACTGATCAATATAGAAGTGTCAGGAGGACTGATCAATATAGAGGTATCAGGAGGACTGATCAATATAGAAGTGTCAGGAGGACAGATCAATACAGAAGTGTCAGGAGGACTGATCAATATAGAGGTATCAGGAGGACTGATCAATATAGAAGTATCAGGAGGACTGATCAATATAGAAGTGTCAGGAGGACTGATCAATATAGAAGTGTCAGGAGGACTGATCAATATAGAAGTGTCAGGAGGACTGATCAATATAGAAGTGTCAGGAGGACTGATCAATATAGGTATCAGGAGGACTGATCAATATAGAAGTGTCAGGAGGACTGATCAATATAGAAGTGTCAGGAGGACTGATCAATATAGAAGTGTCAGGAGGACTGATCAATATAGAAGTGTCAGGAGGACTGGCGGCCTCGACCAATCAGAGACGCGGGATTTCTACGTCGATGCTGTGCCGGTGTCTGATTGGTCGAGGCCTGGCGGCCTCGACCAATCAGAGAGCCGGGATTTCCAGGACAGACAGACAGACAGACAGACAGACGGAAAAACCCTTAGGCAATTATATATATAGACTAGACTGTGGCCCGATTCTAACGCATCGAGTATTCTAGAATATGCATGTCCCTGTAATATATGGACAATGATGATTCCAGAATTCGCGGCAGACTGTGTCCGTCGCTGATTGATCGAGGCAACCTTTATGATATCATCGTCGCCATGGCAACCATTATGACATCATCGTCGCTGTGCCCGTTGCTGATTGGTCGAGGCCTGGCGGCCTCGACCAATCAGAGACGCGGGATGTCTGCGTCGATGCTGTGCCGGTCTCTGATTGGTCGAGGCCTGGCGGCCTCGACCAATCAGAGAGCCGGGATTTCCAAGACAGACAGACAGACAGACAGACGGAAAAACCCTTAGACAATTATATATATAGATATATATATATATTTCATCCAGCGCGATATAGCAGAAAGCTGATAATTCAATTCCCGGCTTTTGCTTTCTCCTTCCTAAACCCGACATGATATGAGACATGATTACATACAGTAAACCATCTCATATCACCATTTTTTTTTGCATATTCCACACTACTAATGTTAGTAGTGTGTCTATGCAAAATTTGGCCGTTCTAGCTATTAAATTAAAGGGTTAAATGGCGGAAGAAATTGGCGTGGGCTCCCGCACAATTTTCTCCGCCAGAGTAGTAAAGCCAGTGACTGAGGGCAGATATTAATAGCCTGGAGAGGGTCCATGGTTATTGGCCCCCCCCCCCGGCTAAAAACATCTGCCCCCAGCCACCCCAGAAAAGGCACATCAGGAAGATGCGCCTATTCCGGCACTTGGCCACTCTCTTCCCATTCCCGTGTAGCGGTGGGATATGGGGTAATGAAGGGTTAATGTCACCTTCCTATTGTAAGGTGACATTAAGCCAGATTAATAAAAGGGGTTAAAATATTTTGCTGCCACGAGCTTTGCTAATGCAACGTTGCTCATGTCTGCAAAACCCCGGAGAATGTAGGTAAAGTAGGTCAATGACCTATATTTACCTGCATTTGCCAGATGTGCCTTTTCTGGGGTGGCTGGGGGCAGATGTTTTTAGTCAGGGGGGGCCAATAACCATGGACCCTCTCCAGGCTATTAATATCTGCCCTCAGTCACTGGCTTTACTACTCTGGCGGAGAAAATTGTGCGGGAGCCCACGCCAATTTTTTCCGCCATTTAACCCTTTAATTTAATAGCTAGAACGGCCAAATTTTGCATAGACACACTACTAACATTAGTAGTGTGGAATCTGCAAAAAAAATGGTGATATGAGATGGTTTACTGTATGTAACCATGTCTCATATCATGTCGGGTTTAGGAAGGAGAAAGCAAAAGCCGGGAATTGAATTACCAGCTTTCTGCTATATCGCGCTGGATGAAATATTAATATATTCATACAGTTAGGTCCATATATATTTGGACAGAGACAGCATTTTTCTAATTTTGGTTATAGACATTACCACAATGAATTTTAAACAAAACAATTCAGATGCAGTTGAATTTCAGACTTTCAGCTTTCATTTGAGGGTATCCACATTAAAATTGGATGAAGGGTTTAGGAGTTTCAGCTCCTTAACATGTGCCACCCTGTTTTTAAAGGGACCAAAAGTAATTGGACAATTGACTCCAAGGCTATTTCATGGACAGGTGTGGGCAATCCCTTCGTTATGTCATTCTCAATTAAGCAGATAAAAGGCCTGGAGTTGATTTGAGGTGTGGTGCTGCATTTGGAAGGTTTTGCTGTGAAGTAAACATGCGGTAAAGGAGCTCTCCATGCAGGTGAAACAAGCCATCCTTAAGCTGCGAAAACAGAAAAAACCCATCCGAGAAATTGCTACAATATTAGGAGTGGCAAAATCTACAGTTTGGTACATCCTGAGGAAGAAAGAAAGCACTGGTGAACTCATCAATGCAAAAAGACCTGGGCGCCCACAGAAGACAACAGTGGTGGATGATCGCAGAATAATCTCCATGGTGAAGAGAAACCCCTTCACAACAGCCGACCAAGTGACCAACACTCTCCAGGAGGTCGGCATATCAATATCCACATCTACCATAAAGAGAAGACTGCATGAAAGTAACTACAGAGGGTTCACTGCACGGTGCAGCCACTCATAAGCATCAAGAATAAAAAGGCTAAAAACATCTAAAAAAGCCGCACAGTTCTGGAAGAACATTCTATGGACAGATGAAACCAAGATCAACCTCTACCAGAATGATGGAAAGAGAAAAGTATGGCGAAGGCGAGGTACAGCTCATGATCCGAAGTATACCACATCATCTGTAACACCCGGCGGAGGCAGTGTGATGGCGCGGGCATGCATAAACCCGGCGGAGGCAGTGTGATGGCGCGGGCATGCATAAACCCGGCGGAGGCAGTGTGATGGCGCGGGCATGCATGGCTGCCAGTGGCACTGGGTCACTAGTGTTTATTGATGATGTGACACAGGACAGAAGCAGCAGAATGAATTCTGAGGTCTTCAGAGCCGCCATACTGTGTGCTCAGGTCCAGCCAAATGCAGCCAAACTGATTGGTCGTCGTTTCATACTACAGATGGACAATGACCCAAAACATAAAGCCAAAGCAACCCAGGAGTCTATTAAAGCAAAGAAGTGGAATATTCTTGAATGGCCAAGTCAGTCACCTGATCTCAACCCAATTGAGCAGCATTTCACTTGTTAAAGACTAAACTTCAGACAGAAAGGCCACAAACAAACAGCAACTGAAAACCACCGCAGTGAAGGCCGAGCATCAAAAAGGAGGAAACACAGCGTCTGGTGATGTCCATGAGGTCAAGACTTCAGGCAGTCATTGCCAACAAAGGGTTTTCAACCAAGTACTAACAAATGAACATTTTATTTAAAATTATTTAATCTGTCCAATTACTTTTGGTCCCTTTAAAAACAGCGTGGCACATGTTAAGGAGCTGAAACTCCTAAACCCTTCATCCAATTTTAATGTGGATGCCCCCAAATAAAAGCTGAAAGTCTGAACTTCAACTGCATCTGAATTGTTTTGTTTAAAATTCATTGTGGTAATGTCTATAACCAAAATGAGAAAAATGTTGTCTCTGTCCAAATATATATGGACCTAACTGTATATGTGTCTACTGACATAGGATATATATATATATTCTATGTGTACACATTTATTCTACCTATTCTACTGTAAGCTGTCAGTGTGATTTTACTGTACACCGCACTGAATTGCCGGCTTTTCTCTCTAACAGCGCTGCGTATTCCTCGCAAGTCACACTGCTGGTCCGTGTGTGATCCGTATTTTTGGGGCTTCCATAGACTTTCATTGACGTTTTATTTGTGCAATACGGTGACGCAGCATGCTGCGATTTTCTACGGCCGTAGAAAGCCGTATAATACTGATCAGTTTAATACGGCAGATAGGAGCTGGGGCATAGAGAATAATTGTGCCGTATGTTTTGCGAGTTTTACGGACGTAGTTTCTGCGCTCTTACGTCCGTAAAACTCGCAAGTGTGACGCCGGCCTTACACGGAGAGCGTCTGTATTACACAGGGGGGGGGGGGGAGCGTCTGTATCACACGGTGGGGGGGAGCGACTGTATTACACGGTGGGGGGGAGCGTCTGTATTACACGGTGGGGGGGGAGCGACTGTATTACACGGTGGGGGGGAGCGTCTGTATTACACGGTGGGGGGGAGCGACTGTATTACACGGTGGGGGGGGAGCGACTGTATTACACGGGGGGGAGCGTCTGTATTACACGGTGGGGGGGAGCGTCTGTATTACACGGTGGGGGGGAGCGACTGTATTACACGGTGGGGGGGAGCGACTGTATTACACGGGGGGGCGTCTGTATTACACGGGGGGAGCGTCTGTATTACGCGGGGGGAGCGTCTGTATTACACGGGGGGGAGCGTCTGTATTACACGGGGGGGAGCGTCTGTATTACACGGGGGGAGCGTTTGTATTACGCGGGGGGGAGCGTTTGTATTACGCGGGGGGGAAGCGTCTGTATTACATGTGTGGTATTACATGTGTGATATTACATCGGAGGAGTGTCTGTATTGATGATGTGAACCATTCCATATTCATCCCCCCTCAGGGAGCAGAATACCAGACTACAAAGTTTAGGTATTTCTGTAAGTTTTCTCCCTTTATTTTTGTAACTGTTTTGCATATTTGTAGGTCACTTTTTATTTCCATATTTTATATCCTTTTATTGTAAGCACTGTACCTTTTCTACTAAAGCTTAAAACTTCAAGTTTGAACCTTGTATGCTCTAAAGAATCCATAGCCTAAGGCTTCTTTCACACTTCCATCTTCTGCTGTGCGTCGTTGTGCAGTAAAATGACGTATCGACGGACGTTATGCAAATAGTGAGAAACGTGTGTGACGCATCCAGTGTAATGACGGATGCGTCGTTTGTGTTGTTGCCACAATTTCAATGGAGAAAGTTCAGGGAATCAAATGTCCGGGGATGAGAGAGAGATATAAAACGTGATGCGTCGCTGGATTCCTGTGTGTGACGGTCATCGACGGATCCTGTGCCTATAGGCTTCCATCATCGCCGACAACGGGCAGCACAGGATGCGTCGCTGACCGATTTTATTTTTTTTTTTATTTTTATTTTTTTTCCCTCCCCCTCCCCCCCCCCAACGTGCATAAAAACGTTCCTCTGAACGTTTACTCCGCACGACGGACCGCTATTTTCCGACGGATCCAGTGCACGACGGATGGCCATCTGTCGCTAATACAAGTCTATGTGGAAATGCGGGATCCTGCATTCTCAAAAATCAACGGATTGTGACGGGAGCTGAAAGACGAAAGTGTGAAAGAGGCCTTAGAGCGTATGACCCTGGTGATTGGCAGTAGTAGTATTTCCGGGTCTCATCGCCCGTGTGTTCGATGAGTGGTGGCAGTGTGTATGAGTGGGTGTGTGGCCTGGGTCAGGGTGTGATTTATGCTCCCATTACAGCATAGGACAGAGGTTGAATGCTGGACTGAGAGTGGGGAGATAGCTTAACCCCAGTACAAGAAGCAGAGCAAAGAGGCTCTGACCGACCTCTGTGAGCAGAGAGGAATAGAGACAGCCGACAGATCCAGGGAGCTGCTGATACGCGCCTTGGTCGAGCAGGACATAGAGCAAAGTGCTGGAGCATCTGGGCAAGGAGAGAGCCCACCTCAGAGAGACCCAGCAATGCCAGCTCTTGCACCGGAGATGCCTGATGGAAATGTCAGCAATGCCAGTGCTGAGGAGCCTATGGACTGAACTTTGCAAATGTACTTACAACAGCTGAGAACAAGTGATCCCAATCTGCGCATGCAGCTTATTCTACAGTACGGACAGGCTGCAGAACGCCAGGACCGGGCTGAGAGAGAGGCTGCAGAACGAAGGGACAGGGCCGAGAGAGAGGCTGCAGAACGAAGGGACAGGGCCGAGAGAGAGGCTGCAGAACGAAGGGAGGAGAGAGTTTTCCATCTTCAGATGGCTCCCATAGAGCGGGGTATCAGTCCTCAGATAACCCCCTCCCAGGACATAAATCCAAGGAGACCACATCTGGAAAACTTCTCTGTGATGGAGAAGGATACGGACTTAGATACTTTCCTTTTGTGGGTTTGAAAAAAACCTGCAGGCAGTACCATCTACCCCGTGAGCAGTGGGCGCAGTATCTAACCCTGGAACTTTTTGCTGGCCTCCAAACAGAGCACGATAGGAACTATGAGGCCATAAAAGAGGCCCTGATCAGGAAATACGACTTAACCCCAGAAGTGTATCGTAGAAAGTTCCGGAACCTACAACGTTGATCCACTGACAGCTATGCGGATGTTGTGAGCACCTTGAGGACCACGTTCCACCAATGGATCAGGGGACCTTTCTGTTAACAGTTTTGAGGTCTTAACAGATCTTATGGTGAAGGATCAATTTCTTCACATGTGCCCCACGGATGTACGACAATTTGTGTGTGATCGGGAGCCACAAACTGCAGATCAGGCTGCAAGGATTGCGGACTGCTATGTGGCTAACAGGATGCCTGAGGTGCGGAAGCCATCGGGATTCAGCTGGAGGGGAGGTAAGCCAAACTGGGACCCTTCTCCCTCTGCCGGCCGATCACCAGTGCTGTCCAAGCCCACCTTCTATGGGACCCCGGGGAATAGACATTCTCTAGGCGATGCACGCCGGTGCTTCTCCTGGAACAAAGTGGGACATGTTAGCGCTGTCTCCCCTGATAGGGAGAAACGCCCAACTACAACCACAAAGCCAACTGGGCCCCCACCGTCTGTCCTCTTTGTAGCCGGCTCTGAAGCGAGGGCAAATGAGAACTGTCAATCTGTCACTGTTGGCAATAAAGTCACCATTGGTCTCATAGACACTGGGGCAGAGGTGACCTTGGTGCATCCAGCCATGATAACCCCTGCCGATATACCAGGAAAGACGATGTCTATAACCGGGATTGGAGGGGTCAGCCCTGCCGTGCCCATGGCCCGTGTGTACCTGGACTGGGGAGCAGGGAAAGGACTGAGAGAAGTGGGAGTATCAGAGGCTATTCCCACCAATGTGTTGCTAGGCACGGACCTGGGGAGGATGGTGTCCCACTATGTTCCTCCCTTGCAAGAAATGCTACATACAAGGTGGAAGCAAGTGACCCACCTGAGATCCCGTGCGAGGAGGAAAATGTCCCAATGCACCGGACTGTAATTATGTGGCAGCTGTGACCCGGAGCCAGACTGCGGCTCAGACTCAGGCCCAGAGATTAGAGTATGAGTCTCAGACAGAACTGCCAGGACAGGAGGCCCATACTGTGGTCCCGGAGCCTCCATACATGGCCGACCCACCAAGGTTCCTGATAACAGACACTGAAGACTCAGCTTCAGACCAGGGCCTGGTAGTCACACTAGGCCACTGCCTGCAGGCTGACCGTCAGAGCTTCCAGGAGGCCCATACTGTGGTCCCGGAGCCTCCATACATGGCCGACCCACCAAGGTCCCTGATAACAGACACTGAAGACTCAGCTTCAGACCAGGGCCTGGTAGTCACACTAGGCCACTGCCTGCAGGCTGACCGTCAGAGCTTCCAGGAGGCCCATACTGTGGTCCCGGAGCCTCCATACGTGGCAGACCCACCAAGGTCTCTGATAACAGACACTGAAAACTCAGCTTCAGACCAGGGCCTGGCAGTCACACTAGGCCACTGCCTGCAGGCTGACCGTCAGAGCTTCCAGGAGGCCCATACTGTGGTCCCGGAGCCTCCATACATGGCAGACCCACGAAGGTCCCTGAAAACACACTGAAAACTCAGCTTCCGACCAGGGCCTGGCAGTCACACTAGGCCGGGGCCTGCAGGCTGACCGTCAGAGCTTCCAGGAGGCCCTGCAGACAGATGTCAGTCTGGAGGAGCTCAGATGTCTTGCAGACCGAACCCCTGCTGCTTCTGACAAAGAGAGAGTATACTGGGACCAGG
Organism: Ranitomeya imitator; assembly: GCF_032444005.1. Lineage (NCBI taxonomy): Eukaryota > Metazoa > Chordata > Amphibia > Anura > Dendrobatidae > Ranitomeya > Ranitomeya imitator. The sequence continues at coordinate 3,514,992 of NC_091287.1, forward strand.
GCAGACTGTATACAGAGACTATCCCCACGGATACTACAGAATCTTGGGACTATGAACGGCGGCTGATCGTCCCTTATCCATTTAGGGAACAATTATTGTGGATTGCCCATGAAATTCCTCTGGCCGGACACCTTGGAATACAAAAGACTAAAGGTACCGTCACACTAAGCGACGCTGCAGCGATACCGACAACGATGTCGATCGCTGCAGCGTCGCTGTTTGGTCGCTGGAGAGCTGTCACACAGACCGCTCTCCAGCGACCAACGATCCCAAAGTCCCCTGGTAACCAGGGTAAACATCAGGTTACTAAGTGCAGGGCCGCGCTTAGTAACCCGATGTTTACCCTGGTTACCAGCGTAAACATCAGGTTACTAAGCGCAGGGCCGCGCTTAGTAACCCGATGTTTACCCTGGTTACCAGCGTAAACGTAAAAAAAACAAACACTACATACTTACCTTCCGTGTCTGTCCTCCAGCGCTCTGCTTTCCTCTGCACTGTCAGCGCCGGCCAGCCGGAAAGCAGAGCGGTGACGTCACCGCTGTGCTTTCCGGCTGGCCGGCGCTCACAGCCAGTGCAGGGAAGCACAGCGCCGGGGACAGACAGAATGTAAGTATGTACTGTTTTTTTTTTTTTTTACGTTTACGCTGGTAACCAGGGTAAACATCGGGTTACTAAGCGCGGCCCTGCGCTTAGTAACCCGATGTTTACCCTGGTTACCAGTGAAGACATTGCTGGATCGGGGACACACACGCCGATTCAGCGATGTCAGCGGGAGGTCCAGCGACAAAATAAAGTTCTGGACTTTCCCCAACGACCAACGATCTCCCAGCAGGGACCTGATCGTTGGTTGCTGTCACACATAACGATATCGTTGCTACGTCACAAAAAGCAACTATATCGTTAATGATATCGTTATGTGTGACGGTACCTTAAAACTCGCTGACACATAACTTCTATTGGCCCAAGATGGGGACAGATATTGCCAATTACCGATCGTGTATAGTTTGTCAGAGAGTTGGAAAGTCTGGGAATTGTGAGACAGCGACCCCTGTAACAGCTAGGGGGCGCTGTTTGTTCTCCCCAGGATGCACACAGAGGTGTAGTGAGGCCATGAGGGGGCGTTGCAGTCACAGGTGTGGCTGTGATTACAATTGTTAAAAGCCCTGTAGTATAGAGAGGTTTTAGAATTTTGTCTGAGGAGTCTCAGGTGTGTCCGGGCCAGAGTGAGGCCTGACATCCCACAGCGCACACAGTGGTGCTGCTGTCCACGATGACTGGTCACGGATGTGGACAGGTCTTGTGCCTGGAGGTGAACCGGAGGCAGACTGTCCTGTGCCCAAAGGAAGGACCAGCGTGTGTCACAGCTGCAGACAGGAGGATGTCAAGGTCAGTGTACGGCTGTGAGTAGACTGATACAGCGGTGCAGGACACCCATGGAACTAGTCAGAGGAGGACTGGCATGTGTAGTGACTGCAATGTAAAGGATGCTATTATATGCACTGGTGTGAACTGAACACTGAAGTGATGTGCACTGAGGTTATATGCTTGGAACCTTTTCTGTGTGACGATAACGCATTAAAGAGACTTTTATGTTTGAACTTTGTGGGTCACTGCCTCTTCACTGCTACCGGTGCTTTACAGAATATACAGAAAGCTCCATTGATACCACTGCCTGTGATCGATGAACCTTTCCAGCGAGTGGCTGTGGATATCATAGGGCCACTTGCAATCCCTAGCAGCTCTGGCAAAAAGTACATCCTCACAGTGGTGGACTATGCTACACGATACCCGGAAGCTGTGGCACTGTCCTGCATCCGAGCAGACAGTGGCGGATGCTTTAGGCTGGCTTCAGACTTGCAGCCTACTTCCTCCTTTCTTCCTCCCTGAAACCACGCCTACGCCTCCTTGCGTCCTATGGTGCCCTGTCTTCCTATATTTATGACTGGTATGGAGGGACGTACGCTGTTTGCGGATACCTCCACATGCGCCGTTTGGATGCTGCGCCGACCACATCAAAATGCAACATGTTGCGTTCTGCGCAGTTTGGCGCAGCGTCCAAACGGTGCATGCGGAGGTATCCTCAAACAGGGTACGTCCCCGCATACCCAATGATAAAGATAGGTACGCAGGGCACCGCAGGATGCAAGGAGGTGTGGTTTCAGGGAGGAAGAAGGGAGGAAGTAAGCTGCCCTCTGCAGCACTCCCGTACGCAAGTCTGAAACCAGCCCTACTGACCTCTCCTGTGGGTTTCCCCAGGGAAATGTTCACCGATCAGGGAACCCAATTCATGTCCAATCTGATGAAAAGTCTCTGTGACAAAATACAAGTGCAGCATGTTGTGGCCAGCGCCTATCATCCCCAAACCAGCGGTCTCTGCGAGCGTTTTAACAGGACATTAAAACAAATTCTCAATATTCTGGTGGACGCTGAAGGGGGAGACTGGGAGCGGTACCTACCCCATCTGCTGTTTGCCTGCAGAGAGGTACCCCAGGCGTCTGCTGGATTCTCCCCCTTTGAACTGGTCTATGGGAGGAGGGTCAGGGGGCCACTTGATTTGATTAAGGACTGTTGGGAGGACGACCCCAGAACTACGGGAGTCTCAGTGGTCGAATGTGTAGTGCAGCTCAGAGAGAGAATGCAGAAACTGAGCAACCTGGCCCATGAGAATGTGACCCAGGCCCAAACCAACCAGAAGGTCTGGTAGAACCGTAATGCCAGACTGAGGGCCTACGAGGAAGGGCAGAAGGTTTGGGTGTTGGTCCCTATGTTACAGAATAAATTACAGGCCGCATGGGAGGGACCATATACTGTACATAAGCAGCTGAATGATGTTAACTATGTCAGAGGTCTGAGCTGATGGGGGCGCTCAGCGAATTCACCGAAGTCTTCACAGGGGAGCCTGGGAGGACACACTTAGCAGTTCACCATGTGGACACTGGTACTAATCCCCCAGTACGGCAGTCTGCGTACCGTGTGTCAGCAGAGGTGAAGGCACACATGAGGGAACAGGTAGAGGAGATGTTGAAACTCAAGGTGATACAAAAATCCCACAGTGCCTGGGCCTCGCCTGTGGTTCCTGTCCTGAAGAATGACCGTACTACCCGGTTCTGTGTGGACTATAGGAGATTAAATGTATTGACTACATGTGAGGTCTACCCCATGCCGAGGATAGATGAGCTGTTAGAGCAGCTAGCTAAAGCATCGTACCTTACCAACATGGACCTGAGTAGGGGATACTGGCAGATACCCCTGACCAGAGAAGCTCAGGAGAGGTCTGCCTTTATAACGCCATTCGGGCTGTTTGAGTTTCTGGTGATGCCCTTTGGTATGAAGAATGCCCCTGCGACCTTCCAGAGGTTAGTCAATCACTTATTGGAAGGATGTGATGGTTTTGCCGTCCCTTATCTTGATGATATAGCCATTTTTAGTGATTCTTTGGAGGAACACCTCGTACATCTTTCTCAGGTGTTGCAAAGGCTTAAAACTGCAGGTCTTACTGTTAAGCCAGGGAAGTGTCAGGTAGTCATGCGGGAAGTTCAATACCTGGGACACCGGGTGGGGGGAGGACTGCTAAAACCTGAGCCAGGGAAGGTAGAAGCCATTACAGCCTGGGCCACCCCACGAACCAAGAAGCAGGTACTGTCCTTCCTGGGTACGGCTGGCTACTATAGGAGGTTTGTACCAAACTACAGTGCTCTGGCCAAACCGTTAACTGATCTGACCAGGAAGAGACTTCCTAAAATTGTCTCCTGGAGTCCTCAGTGTGAGGAATCATTTTCTGCCCTAAAGTCGGCATTGGTTAGTTCACCCGTCCTGCAGGCTCCAGATTTCACTCGCCGGTTTGTAGTGCAGACAGATGCCAGTACCTATGGGCTAGGTGCAGTTCTCAGCCAGGTGAACCAACAAGGAGAGGAACACCCAATTCTGTACCTAAGCAGGAAACTCCTGCCCAGAGAAGTGGCTTATGCCACCATTGAAAAAGAATGTTTGGCAATTGTGTGGGCTCTGCAGAAGCTGCAACCATACCTCTATGGGCGCAACTTCACCGTGATCACAGATCATAACCCACTGAGTTGGCTCAACAGAGTAGTTGGGGACAATGGGAAATTGCTTAGATGGAGTTTATTACAGCAATATGATTTCACAATTCCGCATAGGAAGGGAGTCGATCATGGCAATGCTGATGGCCTGTCTCGCCAAGATGGGGCGGAACCAGATACGTGCTCTGGAGATGACCTGTAAGTCAACCCCCACGCACGTTCATAAGGAGGGAGGTGTGGTGAAATATGTGTATATAAGATGTATGACCAGCAGTATTATTATTATACATTTTTATAGCGCCATTTATTCCATGGCGCTTTACATGTGAATACGGGGCAAATATAGACAAATACATTAAACATGAGCAGATAACAAGGCACACGAGTACATAAGGAGGGAGGACCCTGCCCGCGAGGGTCGTTGGTGTCTGTGTCACACGGGGGGTTCCGTATCTGACCTCGTTTTCTCCTGTGCTGTTCAGGTCTTCATCCCTGTGACTTTCGATGATGTTGCAGTTTACTTCACAGAGGATGAGTGGGAACAGCTGGACACTCAGCAGCGGCAGTTGTATCGGGAGGTCATGATGGAGAACTTTGAGATGGTGACCTCCGTTGGTGAGTCCTCGCTGGGGTTTTCTGTTAATTGCTTCATTTTCTTATGAACCCAGAAACTGTATTTTCTTTCTTGTTTCAGGTCTCCTAAATAGCAGGGTTAATAGGCCAGACCTGGAATCTGAAAAGAAAAGCAAAGTGTGGAAACGAAGAGGGAGACCCCCAAAGTCACGTGATGGTGAGAGGGGTGAAGCAGCTGCCATATGCTGGAGGAAAGGGTAAAGGTGGTGGCGAGATGAGTGGGAGAGATCCATGGCTGGAAGGTGGGATTGAGTGTTGGCGATGGTGGAGGCTTAGCAGGAGGTGCTGGATTATGGAGAGGGGCTGCAGTAAGGATGGGGGGCCGTCCCCAGGAACCGCCCTCTCGAGAGGGATCAGAAAACAATGTGGTGTTGAGGAGTAATGACATGAGTAAGTGTTGGGTGAATGAGGGTGATTGATGCTGACCCGCACGTGGGGGTGATCGAGGCAGCGGTCACTGAATGTGGAGACAGGGCTGAGGCTTTGCTTAGTAGATAGGGAACTCTGGTTGGGTTGTGACTGGCACAGGAAATTTGGGGTAGCTGGACCAGGGATTATATATCTAATTTTCACTCAGGCAGGCCAAGGTTGAACATTGTTATAAAGGAAGAAGATGTGGACCCCCTGCCCCCCAGGCAGCGTGAGAAGGGCTGCAGCTACACTGGTGAGTTACCACTGCAGAATGTAGGGCCACCTGGTGTGTTACTGGTGAGAGTAGCTCCCTGGTTACTGCTCTGGTAGTGTGGTGCCCCCCTTTACTGCTCTGGTAGTGCGGTGTCCCCCTTTACTGCTCTGGTAGTGCGGTGCCCCCCTTTACTGCTCTGGTAGTGCGGTGCCCCCCTTTACTGCTCTGGTAGTGTGGTGCCCCCCTTTACTGCTCTGGTAGTGCGGTGTCCCCCTTTACTGCTCTGGTAGTGCGGTGCCCCCCTTTACTGCTCTGGTAGTGTGGTGCCCCCCTTTACTGCTCTGGTAGTGCGGTGCCCCCCTTTACTGCTCTGGTAGTGCGGTGCCCCCCTTTACTGCTCTGGTAGTGCGGTGCCCCCCTTTACTGCTCTGGTATTGCGGTGCCCCCCTTTACTGCTCTGGTAGTGCGGTGCCCCCCTTTACTGCTCTGGTATTGCGGTGCCCCTCCGTTTACTGCTCTGGTAGTGCGGTGCCCCCCCGTTTACTGCTCTGGTAGTGTGGTGCCCCCGTTTACTGCTCTGGTAGTGTGGTGCCCCCCTTTACTGCTCTGGTAGTGCGGTGCCCCCCTTTACTGCTCTGGTAGTGTGGTGTCCCCCTTTACTGCTCTGGTAGTGCGGTGCCCCCCCGTTTACTGCTCTGGTATTGCGGTGCCCCCCCGTTTACTGCTCTGCTAGTGCGGTGCCCCCTTTACTGCTCTGGTAGTGCGGTGCCCCCCTTTACTGCTCTGGTAGTGCGGTGCCCCCCTTTACTGCTCTGCTAGTGCGGTGTCCCCCTTTACTGCTCTGGTAGTGCGGTGCCCCCCCGTTTACTGCTCTGGTAGTGCGGTGCCCCCCCGTTTACTGCTCTGGTAGTGCGGTGCCCCCCCGTTTACTGCTCTGGTAGTGCGGTGCCCCCCTTTACTGCTCTGGTAGTGCGGTGCCCCCCCGTTTACTGCTCTGGTAGTGCGGTGCCCCCCGTTTACTGCTCTGGTAGTGTGGTGCCCCCCTTTTACTGCTCTGGTAGTGCGGTGCCCCCCTTTACTGCTCTGGTAGTGCGGTGCGCCCCTTTACTGCTCTGGTAGTGCGGTGCCCCCCTTTACTGCTCTGGTAGTGCGGTGCCCCCCTTTACTGCTCTGCTAGTGCGGTGCCCCCTCCTGCAGTAGTATATAGTACAGTGTACTTGCTGCAGGAGATTCGTTCATCCAAGTTGTCCATATAAGCAGCCGACCTTGAGATGCTCCATATCCTCCTACCTGAGGCGTCCACTTCTTGCCGTAGCCGATCGTCACCTTCTAGTCAGGTTTATTCTGCAGGTCCCAGTCTTTGGGAATCGGTCCTTGTAAGAAGATTATCTGCACTTGATTTCTTTAGTCTGTTGGCCCCAGTTCAGCCACAGTTTGGGGGTTTCAAGCCCTCCGTTCCTCATCTCTGTTTGGATTTCTTCTACGCTTTTGTGAGCTAGTAACATATCTCCATCTTGTCTGTGCTAGGTAATGATTGTCGGGTGGCTCCTGGTCTCCCGTTGGAAACCCGTGTCCCGAGGATGGACCTGAATGGCCTGGTTCTCCAGCAGAGCGATCGCACGTCTGTGGATCGGCCCTACCCCTGTTCAGATTGCCATCGGAGCTTCATTCGGAAGTCGCATTTGACCAGCCACCAGCGCACACATCGAGGAGAGCGCCCATACCCCTGCGAGATATGTGGCAAGCGTTTCCACTACCGCCACCATCTAGTAGGCCACAAACGCATCCACACCGGAGAGAAGCTGTTCTCCTGCGAATATTGTGGGATCGGGTTTAACCATAAAGGAAACTACCAGACCCACCAGCGGCTGCACACGGGAGAGAGGCCCTTCTCATGTGACCTTTGTGGCAAAAGCTTTAACCGCAAGGCTGACCTGATCACGCACTGCCGGATCCACACAGGAGAAAGGCCTTTCGCATGTTCTGACTGCGATAAGAGCTTTAGTCGTAAGCAGCACCTGGTGACCCACAGGCGCAGACATACGGGCGAGACCCCATTCCCCTGTGACCAGTGTCAGCTGAGGTTCGCCCATCGGAAGGCTCTTCTGCGGCATCAGGAGCTGGTTCACTCTGCAGAGAGACCACACAGCTGCCCGGACTGTGGGAAAGGGTTTGCCTGCCGTTCGCATCTCCTCATGCATCAGCGCGCCCATCAGAATGGCGGCTGTGGGAATGGAGAAAAGCCGTTCTCCTGCGATCAGTGCCGCAGAAACTTCATCGCTCAGCCTCACCTGCAGGCACATAAGAAAAGTCACAGCGCAGTCCCGGGCGAGCGGCCATTCAAATGTACAGACTGTGGGAAAGGCTTCAATAGTAGAAAATACCTGAGTCGGCACCAGAAGATCCACACTGGCAAGCGCCCATTTCGGTGCAATGTGTGTGGAGATAGCTTTACCCAGAAGCCCAACCTGGAGCGGCACAAGAACATCCACAGCGGGCAGAGGCCTTTCACATGCTCGGTGTGCGGCGGAAGCTTCTTCAAGAAGCACAACCTTGTACGTCACCAGCGGATTCACACGGGGGAGAGGCTGCACTCCAGTTGTCGAGTGCTCCATCCTGTCGCCCCATGAGCTGTGACACTGAAAGAGAGCTGCCCCTACAGCAGGGCAACTCCAAAAATGTAATCCGAAAACCTCTGTAACTTCACTCAGAGATTTGAAGATTAGATTATAACACGTAGCCACATGTAAGGCTCAGACTCTGAGGAAGAACCGAAAACAGAGGCGCAAGTTGTACAAGGCTTGTAACCATTTATGAAGCCCAAATCAGGGGAAGACCATCCATGAGTGTCCTGCAGGAATAGGGATACGGACCGGTGTGGTGTACTGGTGTGTCCTACATGAGGAGGGACACAATTGCCCTGCTGTGACCTTTCTGAGAACAGACGTAATTGACATAGTCTGATCTACATGTTGAGAGACTGACTAGTGGGGTGAGACCTGACCAAGAGGGTCACTGACCAGATGTGGAGTGGTAGGGTGTGAACTACACAAGAGCGGACACTGATAGCATAAGAGGATCAATGACCAAATGTGGACCGGTGGGGTGAGACCTAGACAAGAGGGTCACTGACCAGTTGTAGACCGGTGTGGTGGGGTGTGACCTACACAAGAGGGGACACAGATAGCACAAGAGGGTGGGTGACAAGATGTGGACCGGTGTGATTGTGTTACCTACACGGTAAGAGACCAGAACTATTGCGATGTGACCTACACAAGGGGGTACACAAATGGCACAAGTGTAACTGACCAGATGTGGTGTCACCCACACGAGAAGTGGACCAGTGTTGTGTGACCTACAAGGGTAGAGATGTGGCTCTTATGGTGTGATCTACACTAGGGGGTGACACAAGCCCCAGGAGGATCACTGACTAGTGTGGTGTGACTTACAAGTGTAGGGATGCATCCTGTGTGGTGTGACCTACAGGGGGTAGACACATGGCTTTTGTGTAGTGTGAACTCACATGATGCAGGAGCCTTACTGGCAGGTCTCGTGTGACCTATATGAGGAGAGACCCAACTTCATACATGGGGGTCTGTCTTCTTTAGGCATGATCTAATACATTGACCACAGTAGACCGGGGCTTGTGATGGTGGCTGGAAGTTCTCAGACTGAACCTTTCCGTTTCTCGCACTGTCCTGACGCTGGAGCTGTAGATATGGCGTCCATTCTTTGAGATGACCATTTCAAGGAAGGGATCGCAGTTGGAGGCAATGGAGCGGGTGATCCCTCACTACCCAGGCTGCTCCTGAAGTGCTTCTTGTTTATCCTGTGCACTATGGCGGCTGTATGTATGATGTGTGTCCTGTGCACTATGGCGGCTGTATATATGATGCGAGTCCTGTGCACTATGGCGGCTGTATATATGATGTTTATCCTGTGCACTATGGCGGCTGTATATATGATGTGTATCCTGTGCACTATGGCGGCTGTATATATGATGTTTATCCTGTGCACTATGGCGGCTGTATATATGATGTTTATCCTGTGCACTATGGCGGCTGTATATATGATGCGTGTCCTGTGCACTATGGCGGCTGTATATATGATGCGAGTCCTGTGCACTATGGCGGCTGTATATATGATGTATATCCTGTGCACTATGGCGGCTGTATATATGATGCGAGTCCTGTGCACTATGGCGGCTGTATATATGATGCGTATCCTGTGCACTATGGCGGCTGTATATATGATGTGTGTCCTGTGCACTATGGCGGCTGTATATATGATGTTTATCCTGTGCACTATGGCGGCTGTATATATGATGTGTGTCCTGTGCACTATGGCGGCTGTATATATGATGTGTGTCCTGTGCACTATGGCGGCTGTATATATGATGTGTATCCTGTGCACTATGACGGCTGTATATATGATGTGTATCCTGTGCACTATGGCGGCTGTATATATGATGTTTGTCCTGTGCACTATGGCGGCTGTATATATGATGTATATCCTGTGCACTATGGCGGCTGTATATATGATGTGTGTCCTGTGCACTATGGCGGCTGTATATATGATGTGTGTCCTGTGCACTATGGCGGCTGTATATATGATGCGTGTCCTGTGCACTATGGCGGCTGTATATATGATGCGTGTCCTGTGCACTATGGCGGCTGTATATATGATGCGTGTCCTGTGCACTATGGCGGCTGTATATATGATGCGTGTCCTGTGCACTATGGCGGCTGTATATATGATGCGTGTCCTGTGCACTATGGCGGCTGTATATATGATGCATATCCTGTGCACTATGGCGGCTGTATATATGATGCGTATCCTGTGCACTATGGCGGCTGTATATATGATGCGTATCCTGTGCACTATGGCGGCTGTATATATGATGTTTATCCTGTGCACTATGGCGGCTGTATATATGATGCGTGTCCTGTGCACTATGGCGGCTGTATAGATGATGCGTGTCCTGTGCACTATGGCGGCTGTATATATGATGCGTGTCCTGTGCACTATGGCGGCTGTATATATGATGCGTGTCCTGTGCACTATGGCGGCTGTATATATGATGCGTGTCCTGTGCACTATGGCGGCTGTATATATGATGCGTGTCCTGTGCACTATGGCGGCTGTATATATGATGTATATCCTGTGCACTATGGCGGCTGTATATATGATGCGAGTCCTGTGCACTATGGCGGCTGTATATATGATGCGTGTCCTGTGCACTATGGCGGCTGTATATATGATGTATATCCTGTGCACTATGGCGGCTGTATATATGATGTGTGTCCTGTGCACTATGGCGGCTGTATATATGATGTGTGTCCTGTGCACTATGGCGGCTGTATATATGATGTGTGTCCTGTGCACTATGGCGGCTGTATAGATGATGCGTAGCCTGTGCACTATGGCGGCTGTATATATGATGCGTGTCCTGTGCACTATGGCGGCTGTATATATGATGCGTGTCCTGTGCACTATGGCGGCTGTATATATGATGCGTGTCCTGTGCACTATGGCGGCTGTATATATGATGCGTGTCCTGTGCACTATGGCGGCTGTATATATGATGCGTGTCCTGTGCACTATGGCGGCTGTATATATGATGCGTGTCCTGTGCACTATGGCGGCTGTATATATGATGCGTGTCCTGTGCACTATGGCGGCTGTATATATGATGTATATCCTGTGCACTATGGCGGCTGTATATATGATGTATATCCTGTGCACTATGGCGGCTGTATATATGATGCGTGTCCTGTGCACTATGGCGGCTGTATATATGATGCGTGTCCTGTGCACTATGGCGGCTGTATATATGATGCGTGTCCTGTGCACTATGGCGGCTGTATATATGATGTGTGTCCTGTGCACTATGGCGGCTGTATAGATGATGCGTGTCCTGTGCACTATGGCGGCTGTATATATGATGCGTGTCCTGTGCACTATGGCGGCTGTATATATGATGCGTATCCTGTGCACTATGGCGGCTGTATATATGATGCGAGTCCTGTGCACTATGGCGGCTGTATATATGATGCGTGTCCTGTGCACTATGGCGGCTGTATATATGATGTATATCCTGTGCACTATGGCGGCTGTATATATGATGTGTGTCCTGTGCACTATGGCGGCTGTATATATGATGCGTGTCCTGTGCACTATGGCGGCTGTATATATGATGTATATCCTGTGCACTATGGCGGCTGTATATATGATGTATATCCTGTGCACTATGGCGGCTGTATATATGATGCGTGTCCTGTGCACTATGGCGGCTGTATATATGATGCGTGTCCTGTGCACTATGGCGGCTGTATATATGATGCGTGTCCTGTGCACTATGGCGGCTGTATATATGATGCGTGTCCTGTGCACTATGGCGGCTGTATATATGATGCGTGTCCTGTGCACTATGGCGGCTGTATAGATGATGTATATCCTGTGCACTATGGCGGCTGTATATATGATGTATATCCTGTGCACTATGGCGGCTGTATATATGATGCGTGTCCTGTGCACTATGGCGGCTGTATATATGATGTATATCCTGTGCACTATGGCGGCTGTATATATGATGCGTGTCCTGTGCACTATGGCGGCTGTATAGATGATGTACAGGTCCTTCTCAAAAAATTAGCATATAGTGTTAAATTTCATTATTTACCATAATGTAATGATTACAATTAAACTTTCATATATTATAGATTCATTATCCACCAACTGAAATTTGTCAGGTCTTTTATTGTTTTAATACTGATGATTTTGGCATACAACTCCTGATAACCCAAAAAACCTGTCTCAATAAATTAGCATATCAAGAAAAGGTTCTCTAAACGACCTATTACCCTAATCTTCTGAATCAACTAATTAACTCTAAACACATGCAAAAGATACCTGAGGCTTTTATAAACTCCGCCTGGTTCATTACTCAAAACCCCCATCATGGGTAAGACTAGCGACCTGACAGATGTCAAGAAGGCCATCATTGACACCCTCAAGCAAGAGGGTAAGACCCAGAAAGAAATTTCTCAACAAATAGGCTGTTCCCAGAGTGCTGTATCAAGGCACCTCAATGGTAAGTCTGTTGGAAGGAAACAATGTGGCAGAAAACGCTGTACAACGAGAAGAGGAGACCGGACCCTGAGGAAGATTGTGGAGAAGGACCGATTCCAGACCTTGGGGAACCTGAGGAAGCAGTGGACTGAGTCTGGTGTGGAAACATCCAGAGCCACCGTGCACAGGCGTGTGCAGGAAATGGGCTACAGGTGCCGCATTCCCCAGGTAAAGCCACTTTTGAACCATAAACAGCGGCAGAGGCGCCTGACCTGGGCTACAGAGAAGCAGCACTGGACTGTTGCTAAGTGGTCCCAAGTACTTTTTTCTGATGAAAGCAAATTTTGCATGTCATTCGGAAATCAAGGTGCCAGAGTCTGGAGGAAGACTGGGGAGAAGGAAATGCCAAAATGCCTGAAGTCCAGTGTCAAGTACCCACAGTCAGTGATGGTGTGGGGTGCCATGTCAGCTGCTGGTGTTGGTCCACTGTGTTTCATCAAGGGCAGGGTCAATGCAGCTAGCTATCAGGAGATTTTGGAGCACTTCATGCTTCCATCGGCTGAAATGCTTTATGGAGATGAAGATTTCATTTTTCAGCACGACCTGGCACCTGCTCACAGTGCCAAAACCACTGGTAAATGGTTTACTGACCATGGTATTACTGTGCTCAATTGGCCTGCCAACTCTCCTGACCTGAACCCCATAGAGAATCTGTGGGATATTGTGAAGAGAAAGTTGAGAGACGCAAGACCCAACACTCTGGATGAGCTTAAGGCCGCTATTGAAGCATCCTGGGCCTCCATAACATCTCAGCAGTGTCACAGGCTGATTGCCTCCATGCCACGCCGCATTGAAGCAGTCATTTCTGCCAAAGGATTCCCGACCAAGTATTGAGTGCATAACTGAACATTATTATTTGTTGTTTTTTTTGTTTGTTATTAAAAAACACTTTTATTTGATTGGATGGGTGAAATATGCTAATTTATTGAGACAGGTTTTTTGGGTTATCAGGAGTTGTATGCCAAAATCATCAGTATTAAAACAATAAAAGACCTGACAAATTTCAGTTGGTGGATAATGAATCTATAATATATGAAAGTTTAATTGTAATCATTACATTATGGTAAATAATGAAATTTAACACGATATGCTAATTTTTTGAGAAGGACCTGTATATCCTGTGCACTATGGCGGCTGTATAGATGATGTATATCCTGTGCACTATGGCGGCTGTATATATGATGTGTATCCTGTGCACTATGGCGGCTGTATAGATGATGTGTGTCCTGTGCACTATGGCGGCTGTATATATGATGTATATCCTGTGCACTATGGCGGCTGTATAGATGATGCGTGTCCTGTGCACTATGGCGGCTGTATAGATGATGCGTGTCCTGTGCACTATGGCGGCTGTATAGATGATGCGTGTCCTGTGCACTATGGCGGCTGTATAGATGATGCGTGTCCTGTGCACTATGGCGGCTGTATATATGATGCGAGTCCTGTGCACTATGGCGGCTGTATATATGATGCGTGTCCTGTGCACTATGGCGGCTGTATATATGATGTATATCCTGTGCACTATGGCGGCTGTATATATGATGCGTGTCCTGTGCACTATGGCGGCTGTATAGATGATGCGTGTCCTGTGCACTATGGCGGCTGTATATATGATGTATATCCTGTGCACTATGGCGGCTGTATAGATGATGCGTGTCCTGTGCACTATGGCGGCTGTATAGATGATGCGTGTCCTGTGCACTATGGCGGCTGTATAGATGATGCGTGTCCTGTGCACTATGGCGGCTGTATAGATGATGCGTGTCCTGTGCACTATGGCGGCTGTATATATGATGCGTGTCCTGTGCACTATGGCGGCTGTATATATGATGTATGTCCTGTGCACTATGGCGGCTGTATATATGATGTATATCCTGTGCACTATGGCGGCTGTATAGATGATGCGTGTCCTGTGCACTATGGCGGCTGTATAGATGATGCGTGTCCTGTGCACTATGGCGGCTGTATGTATGATGCGTGTCCTGTGCACTATGGCGGCTGTATATATGATGCGTGTCCTGTGCACTATGGCGGCTGTATAGATGATGCGTGTCCTGTGCACTATGGCGGCTGTATAGATGATGCGTGTCCTGTGCACTATGGCGGCTGTATATATGATGCGTGTCCTGTGCACTATGGCGGCTGTATAGATGATGTGTGTCCTGTGCACTATGGCGGCTGTATATATGATGTGTATCCTGTGCACTATATACATGATACACTACGCCAGTTACATATATGTATAGTGCGGATATGTTTTATGCTCAGGCAGTTGTTCGGTTTGTGTGCGATGTCAGGCGGTTGCTAGTGAAGGGCCTATGTAATGTTTGCTGCCCCGGGGCTGTAGATGGCCCCTCTCGTGTCCGTGCTGTGTGGGTGAGACCTCCAGACATGTCGCACTCGTTTTGGGGACCGTTCATCTGGACAACGGCTGGTAAAGCCCATTCTAACCTCAGATTGATCGAAGAGCATTTCTAATCCTGCTGCAAAATCCGATCTGTGACTTAAAGAAATGATAATCCTTGGAGAATGGTCGAGTTCTTCGTATCCCATCAAGAGACACTGGCTTCTAATGCACAGATGGTTTTAGCTGATGTAAAGCAGCTTCTCCAGCAGATCTGACTATAGTCTACACATAAATAAATGGTGATGTACAGAATCGAGTCCGTCACTCATTGTTACTGGTCATCAAAGTCTATGGGCACCTTGGGATTCTCAGATGCTTATTATTCTACCTAGAAATGGGAGCCGTTCTATGCACCTAGGTCCACAAATCTTTAGCTAGTGACGGAATCTCCAGATTTCAGCTCTGTGGGACTTTAATATGCTATTTTGGGTGTAAAATGAAACTACGACGATGCATTTGAACTGGAGTGTGAGGAAAATGTATAATATAAATATTAGTTTCTCTTGCTAGCCCATGCTGTGGGCTAACCCCCCATCTCTCTCTGGCTCCCTTTGTTTCAATGTATGAGTGGAGCTTTTCTTCTCAATGCTGGGCCCTTCCCCCAAGCCAGAAAGGTCTAGTGCCCTGGTAGCGGCACAATTCCCTCTCCAGCTAGAACCGGTCTGACAGCTTTCTCAAAGCCATGCGGTTCTTTGTTCGGTTATAGTAAGATATTGGGCCACCGATTTGGGCTAGAAAAATAATAAGTATATATTGCTAACCTCCTTCGGCGGATCTATCGGCCCCTATAAGCACTAGCCTCTAATTGCACCAGGTAACAAAATACAGATTTCTCTGGAACGGAGTGTCCCTACTAGCCTGAATTTAGTATCTTAAATCTTAATACAAGATGAATGCTGGGTGTGTTATGATTCTGATATGTTCTGTAGCGGAGATACAGGCATTAGACAAACTTGTGTGAAATTTACTAAGACTGAAGAGATAGGAGGGTCTGAGACCAGCCCTGTTAGTGATATCACAAGGCTGTGGTTATATAAGTGACTCCACTTCACCCAGCCTGGAGAGTCAGCAGAGATTTACTTGAGCTAAAATCGCCTTGCTGCAGCGTGCCCAATAGCCGGTACATAGCAGGCAGCCTTTCTGGTGACTAATTATCCTAGGTGCAGTACCTAGTCTGACCTGAGGGTGAGGGGGGCGCCAGAGAGCTGCAAGTGTCAAGGGGAACTGTAAAGCGGGATATACATAAATCTCTGCAGTTCGTGGTATATTGAAAGCAGTGGGATACCTAGAATAAGCCCCTGCTGTAAACTAAGAGGTCAATAGCCTTGTGTGTGTTTTTTCATCACATTGTAGCAGTGGAGGGATAACTAAGATAATCCCCCCTGCACATGTGATAGCCGTCTGTTGGCCTAAAGTCACCCCGATCTGTGACGTAGGGGTGACGGTCATGGTGTGAATCGTGACATATTGGTGGCAGCGGTGTGACATTGGTGGGATCTTAGAACATTAGTGATTTGGTTTGAGCAATCATTCCTCTCACTAAAAATTTACAAGTTCTTGCGAGGACTCTGCACAAATAAGTTTGGAGAACAAACTCAGTGTTTACTAGTCCTGATACAATTGTGTGTACTGGTAATTATCCCTTCCCTTTCTCTTTGTTTTTCTATCCTATATTTTATTTGGCAACCATGGTTGCGAAAGGAGAAGCCTGGTACGCCCAGCAGAAGGAGGACACTTGCTGGGATATGCACGTACCATGGCCTGAACTCCCATGGCAAGTCCAAGGCTCAAATGGTCACTGAACTGGTGCAATTTGAAGCAGACCAAGCCAGGCCACAGAGCCCAGAGGCCGTAGAAGCCAGCACAAGCGAACATGGTGCTGCAGCAGAGGTCCAACCACTGAATGCCGGCCCTATTAGCAATCAGGGTGAATTGGACCCCAACCTGCTGGTGGTCTTGGAACTACTCCCTGCCGATGACCATGATGGACGTCGGCAGCTGATCCAGCAATACCAGGAGAGAGCCGAGCGGGAGGCCCAGGCCCAACGAGCTGAGTGCCAAGCCCAGCGAGAATATGAACTGGAGATGCGCCATCAGGGGGGGGATGCCCTCCACCGCCCAGAGACGTGAGCCCAGCAGCGCTCAGATACCTAAGCCCCGGCCCGATCACTTTCCTGTTATGGAGAAGGACGGAGACTTGGACACTTTTCTGCGGGCCTTTTGAGAAAACCTGCAGACAGTACCAGCTGCCTGCAGGTGAATGGGCACGATACCTGACCCCAGGGCAGAGAGGCAAAGCTCTGGAGGCTTTTGCTGCCCTCCTTCAAGAACAAGATGGTGACTATGAGGCCATCAAGAAGGCCCTGATAAAGTACCAGCTTACACCTGAAGTTTACCGTAGAAATTTCCAGAACCTCCAACGTGGCCCACACGGCAGTTACAGTGATGTGGCACATGGACTGGGGACCCACTTTGACCAGTGGACCCAAGGACTGTCAGTGACCACCTTTGCACAGCTGCGAGACCTGATGATCAAAGACCAGTTCTTTCATCTTTGCCCAGCTGAGGTGTGACAGTTCGTGATGGACAGAGAACCCAAAGAAAGCAGCAATTGCCGATGCCTATGGGGCCAACCGTAGGTCGGAAGTGCGGAAGCCAGTCACCACCAGCTGGAGAGGGGGTAAGCCTGCAACTAATGCCAATACCCCTGCCAGCCAACACACCAGAGGTTGCGGGTGCCAGCAGCTACATAGGCCGTCTCCCAGGGGATTTCTACAGACCCATCAGCCGGCACTGCTATTGGCTCTACCTCCCCATCCACCCCTAACATTCCAGGGGCAGTGCCACTTATGGGCCAGTTACCAGTTTGGATTCCTGGACCACGGTGTGAATTACTGGTATGATGGACTCCTCGCCAGAGACGGACTACACCTCAACAAACCTGGGAAACACACATTCGCCAGAAGACTCGCTACACTCATCAGGAGGGCGTTAAACTAGAAGAAGAGGGGACGGGAAGAAAAACATTAGACTCGAACAAAGACGACCCAGGAAAACATACTCAGAAGGGAGGTAAGAACATTTCTAAAACAATCCACAGTGAGGAGATTGGAACAAAACAAAATCCTCTAAACTGCATGCTCGCAAACGCCAGAAGCCTGACAAACAAGATGGAAGAACTAGAAGCAGAAATATCTACAGGTAACTTTGACATAGTGGGAATAACCGAGACATGGTTAGATGAAAGCTATGACTGGGCAGTTAACTTACAGGGTTACAGTCTGTTTAGAAAGGATCGTAAAAATCGGAGAGGAGGAGGGGTTTGTCTCTATGTAAAGTCTTGTCTAAAGTCCACTTTAAGGGAGGATATTAGCGAAGGGAATGAGGATGTCGAGTCCATATGGGTTGAAATTCATGGAGGGAAAAATGGTAACAAAATTCTCATTGGGGTCTGTTACAAACCCCCAAATATAACAGAAAGCATGGAAAGTCTACTTCTAAAGCAGATAGATGAAGCTGCAACCCATAATGAGGTCCTGGTTATGGGGGACTTTAACTACCCGGATATTAACTGGGAAACAGAAACCTGTGAAACCCATAAAGGCAACAGGTTTCTGCTAATAACCAAGAAAAATTATCTTTCACAATTGGTGCAGAATCCAACCAGAGGAGCAGCACTTTTAGACCTAATACTATCTAATAGACCTGACAGAATAACAAATCTGCAGGTGGTCGGGCATTTAGGAAATAGCGACCACAATATTGTGCAGTTTCACCTGTCTTTCACTAGGGGGACTTGTCAGGGAGTCACAAAAACATTGAACTTTAGGAAGGCAAAGTTTGAACAGCTTAGAGATGCCCTTAATCTGGTAGACTGGGACAATATCCTCAGAAATGAGAATACAGATAATAAATGGGAAATGTTTAAGAACATCCTAAATAGGCAGTGTAAGCGGTTTATACCTTGTGGGAATAAAAGGACTAGAAATAGGAAAAACCCAATGTGGCTAAACAAAGAAGTAAGACAGGCAATTAACAGTAAAAAGAAAGCATTTGCACTACTAAAGCAGGATGGCACCATTGAAGCTCTAAAAAACTATAGGGAGAAAAATACTTTATCTAAAAAACTAATTAAAGCTGCCAAAAAGGAAACAGAGAAGCACATTGCTAAGGAGAGTAACACTAATCCCAAACTGTTCTTCAACTATATCAATAGTAAAAGAATAAAAACTGAAAATGTAGGCCCCTTAAAAAATAGTGAGGAAAGAATGGTTGTAGATGACGAGGAAAAAGCTAACATATTAAACACCTTCTTCTCCACGGTATTCACGGTGGAAAATGAAATGCTAGGTGAAATCCCAAGAAACAATGAAAACCCTATATTAAGGGTCACCAATCTAACCCAAGAAGAGGTGCGAAACCGGCTAAATAAGATTAAAATAGATAAATCTCCGGGTCCGGATGGCATACACCCACGAGTACTAAGAGAACTAAGTAATGTAATAGATAAACCATTATTTCTTATTTTTAGTGACTCTATAGCGACAGGGTCTGTTCCGCAGGACTGGCGCATAGCAAATGTGGTGCCAATATTCAAAAAGGGCTCTAAAAGTGAACCTGGAAATTATAGGCCAGTAAGTCTAACCTCTATTGTTGGTAAAATATTTGAAGGGTTTCTGAGGGATGTTATTCTGGATTATCTCAATGAGAATAACTGTTTAACTCCATATCAGCATGGGTTTATGAGAAATCGCTCCTGTCAAACCAATCTAATCAGTTTTTATGAAGAGGTAAGCTATAGACTGGACCACGGTGAGTCATTGGACGTGGTATATCTCGATTTTTCCAAAGCGTTTGATACCGTGCCGCACAAGAGGTTGGTACACAAAATGAGAATGCTTGGTCTGGGGGAAAATGTGTGTAAATGGGTTAGTAACTGGCTTAGTGATAGAAAGCAGAGGGTGGTTATAAATGGTATAGTCTCTAACTGGGTCGCTGTGACCAGTGGGGTACCGCAGGGGTCAGTATTGGGACCTGTTCTCTTCAACATATTCATTAATGATCTGGTAGAAGGTTTACACAGTAAAATATCGATATTTGCAGATGATACAAAACTATGTAAAGCAGTTAATACAAGAGAAGATAGTATTCTGCTACAGATGGATCTGGATAAGTTGGAAACTTGGGCTGAAAGGTGGCAGATGAGGTTTAACAATGATAAATGTAAGGTTATACACATGGGAAGAGGGAATCAATATCACCATTACACACTGAACGGGAAACCACTGGGTAAATCTGACAGGGAGAAGGACTTGGGGATCCTAGTTAATGATAAACTTACCTGGAGCAGCCAGTGCCAGGCAGCAGCTGCCAAGGCAAACAGGATCATGGGGTGCATTAAAAGAGGTCTGGATACACATGATGAGAGCATTATACTGCCTCTGTACAAATCCCTAGTTAGACCGCACATGGAGTACTGTGTCCAGTTTTGGGCACCGGTGCTCAGGAAGGATATAATGGAACTAGAGAGAGTACAAAGGAGGGCAACAAAATTAATAAAGGGGATGGGAGAACTACAATACCCAGATAGATTAGCGAAATTAGGATTATTTAGTCTAGAAAAAAGACGACTGAGGGGCGATCTAATAACCATGTATAAGTATATAAGGGGACAATACAAATATCTCGCTGAGGATCTGTTTATACCAAGGAAGGTGACGGGCACAAGGGGGCATTCTTTGCGTCTGGAGGAGAGAAGGTTTTTCCACCAACATAGAAGAGGATTCTTTACTGTTAGGGTAGTGAGAATCTGGAATTGCTTGCCTGAGGAGGTGGTGATGGCGAACTCAGTCGAGGGGTTCAAGAGAGGCCTGGATGTCTTCCTGGAGCAGAACAATATTGTATCATACAATGATTAGGTTCTGTAGAAGGACGTAGATCTGGGGATTTATTATGATGGAATATAGGCTGAACTGGATGGACAAATGTATTTTTTCGGCCTTACTAACTATGTTACTATGTTACCTTCCTCAGTGGCACTGGTCAATTTAATAATAATAATCTTTATATAGCGCTAACATATTCCGCAGCGCTTTACATTTTGCACACATTATCATCACTGTCCCAGATGGGGCTCACAATCTAGATTCCCTATCAGTATGTCTTTGGAATGTGGGAGGAAACCGGAGTGCCCGGAAGAAACCCACGCAAACACGGAGATGTTTGCAGATGTTGTCCAGATGTTGTCCTGGGTGGGATTAGAACCCAGGACCCCAGCGCTGCAAGGCTGCTGTGCTAACCACTGCGCCACCGTGCTGCCCACAATTTCATGGCATCACCTTCCTCACGGTTCCCATGCATCTCCCCATTTCCTGTAGCACCGACACTTGCCCCTGTTAGGGGTTCCTCAGCCGTCTCACTCCGCAGAGTGACGTGGCTGGGCACGCCTGTACCTATGGACACATCAACTTTCACAGAAAAATCAGGTTCAGTTGGCACACGTACAACATTTTCACCATCAATCCTAGGGAAAAAATGGTTATCAGATGCATCATTAGAAGATAAATAATATAAAACCCGGCACTCAACTTTGTGGTGAGAAGAAACGAAAGATTTATTATATCCCAAAGCAGTAAATGCTACTGTTACTGCTTTGAAATATAATAAATCTTTCGTTTCTTCTCACCACAAAGTTGAGTGCCGGGTTTTGTATTTATTGATTACGGTTTGGGAACCTACCCATGCACCTGATTCGGTTGTGCACTCGTTTAACTTCATTACAAGATAAAGCATGGTCAGGTAACACATGCGATTTATCATTATCATCAATGTTACCCTTATTAGCAGATTGGGGAGGGGTGTCAGGGACGTAGTATGCAACCATCCTCCCCAAATCAGTCCCCAACAAAACATCAGTGGGCAAATTATCAGACAGCCCCACTTCCTTCACCTCAATCAATATAAACCCGGGCCATTGGTAAGGGACAGCTGATGCCCCCAATCCCAGTGACACTCAGGGTTTCCCCGGAATGATTTCTTCAGGGGCCGCCAGTTCGGGCCGGATGAGGGTTCGTTCAGCCCCAGTGTCCTTGAGGCCTGTAGCAACATGGCCTCCCATGGTGGCGTGCTGTACGTTTTCACACACCCTCCCAACCACCACCCACCACAAGAACTGCTGCATTAGGCCCTGAGGCCTTGGATGGGGGGGTTCTTTGGCCTGTCTGGACAGTGGGGACTGATATGACCAGTCCGCTTGCAGAAGAAACACTGGCAAGGTTCGGTGGTAGGTCTGGTGCTGTTGGCCACGGGGACAGGACCTCATAAAAAGTGTGTAAGCTTAATAAAACTAGAGATAATTCAGATACAGCCCTGGTGTATTGTGTCTTATCTCTCCGGTGCCGTGACGTCATCTCTACGGTGGACTCAGAGAGTAGGTCGAGACCTGTAACAATTCTATTGGATTAATAATGGATAGGTGTCATAATTGACGCCTCTCCATTATTAACAAGGCTTAATGTCACCTTACAATAGCAAGGTGACATTAACCCCTTATTACCCCATATGCCACCTCTACAGGGCAATGGGAAGAGAGAGGCTTAGTACCAGAATAGGCGCATCTTACAGATGTGCCATTTCTGGGGTGGCCAGGGGGCTAATAACCATGGTCCCTATCTAGGCTATTATCTGCCTCACTCACTGGCTTTCGCTCTCTGGCACAGAAAATTGCACGGGCGCCAACGCCATTTTTTTCCATGATTATTAAATACATACAGGTCCCAAATTTTACACACACATAATACTATCAGTATTAGACACTGACATCTATAAATCTAACTTCTGCAATGGTTTACTGCATGTAAACCGGGTCGCCTATCCTGTCAGCTTCTGAAATGATTATGCAGAAGCCGACAAATGAATCATCGGCAATTCTGCTATCTATGAGAAAATTATATATATTCTATGTCACACTACCGTTCAAAAGTTTAGGGTCACTTAGAAATTTCCTTGTTTTCGAAAGAAAAGCAGTTTTTTTCCAAAGAAGCTAACATTAAATGATTCAGAAATACACTCTCTACATTGTTAATGTGGTAAATGACTATTCCAGCTGCAAACGTCTGGTTTGTAATGCAATATCTTCATAGGTGTATAGAGGCCCATTTCCAACAACCATCACTCCAGTGTTCTTATGGTACTTTGTATTTGCTGTGTAAGAAGGCTAATGGATGGTTAGAATATCCTTAAACCCTTGTGCAAGTATGTTAGCACAGCTGAAAACAGTTTGGCTGATTAGAAAACCTATAAACCTGACCTTCCTTTGAGCCAGTTGAGAATCTGGAGCATTACATTTGTTGGTTCCATTAAACTCTCAAAATTACCAGTCAAAAATAACTTTCATCTGAAACTCGACAGTCTATTCTTGTTCTTAGAAATGAAGGCTATTCCATGCCAGAAATTACCAAGAAACTGAAGATCTCCTACAACGGTGTGTACTACTCCCTTTAGAATCTGTTGCTCTCCTCTGACCAGAGTAGACAGAGAAGTGGGAGGCCGCGCTGCACAACTGAGTATCGAGACAAGTACATTAGAGTCTTTAGTTTGAGAAATCGAGGTCTCACAGGTCCTCAACTGGCAGCTTCATCAAATAGTACACGCAAAACGCCAGTGTCAACGTCTACATTGAAGAGGTGACTCCGGGATGCTGGCCTTCAGGGCAGAGTGGCAAAGAAAAAACCATATCTGAGACTGGCTAATAAAAGGAAAAGATTAATATGGGCAAAAGAACACAGACATTGGACAGAGAAAGATTGGAAAAAAGCGTTATGGACAGACGAATCCAAGTTTGAGGTGTTTGGATCACAAAGAACATTTGTGAGACAGAACAACAGAAAAGATGCTGGAAGAGTGTGACGCCATCTGTCAAGCATGGTGGAGGTAATGTGATGGTCTGGAGTTGCTATGGTGCTGGTAAAGTGGGAGATTTGTACAAGGTAAAAGGGATATTGAATAAGGAAGGCCATCACTCCATTTTGTAATGCCATACCCTGCGGACAGCGCTTGATTGAAGCCAATTTCATCCTACAACAGGACAATGACCCAAAGCCACCTCCAAATTATGCCGGAACTATTTAGGGAAGAAGCCGGCAGCTGGTATCTATCTGTAATGGAGCGGCCAGCACAGTCACCAGATCTCAGCCCCATTGAGCTGTTGTGGGAGCAGCTTGACCGTATGGTGCAAAAAAAGTGCCCATCAAGCCAAACCGACTTCTGGAAGCATGGGGTGAAAGGTCTCCAAATAACCTCAGCAAATTAACTAACTGCTAGAATGCCAAAGGTCTGCAACGCTGGAACTGCTGCAAGGGGAACATTCTGTGACAAAAGCAAAGTCTGAAGGAGAAAATTATTTCTACTAAAAATTATATATAGCTTGAGAAAGGCTCAGTGTGAGCCGAAACGTCACACAGAGATGTGGGTTTGAATAAACTACACTTTTTCACCTTGAAAAGGACTTGGAGTGCTGCCTTCTTTTTTGGTATACATTTTGGGTAGATGAGTGAACCATTCTATCCAGGAGGCCAGGCACCCACCAGTGAACAGTGTGCTGTTCCAGTTTTTTTGTTATATACACATAGAATAGATAGAAAAAATATCTATATAACAGGTCAGTGTGATTTTACCACACACCAGACATACAGTACAGACCAAAAGTTTGGACACACCTTCTCATTTAAAGATTTTTCTGTATTTTCATGAATATGAAAATTGTAAATTCACACTGAAGGCATCAAAACTATGAATTAACACATTTTTCTTTACTTCGAAATTGTATTATGGCAAGAAAAAAAAAACAGCTAACAGTCTATTCAGTAGGACAATCAGCTGTGTATCCACCAGACTTCTGCACAACACAACTGATGGTCCTAACCCCATTTATAAGGCAAGAAATCCAACTTATTAAACCTGACAGGGCACACCTGTGAAGTGAAAACCATTCCCGGTGACTACCTCTTGTAGCTCGTCAAGAGAATAACAAGAGTGCAAAGCAGTCATCAAAGCAAAAGGTGGCTACTTTGAAGAACCTAGAATATAAGACATCATTTCAGTTGTTTCACACTTTTTTGTTAAGTATATAATTCCACATGTGTTAATTCATAGTTTTGATGCCTTCAGTGTGAACGTACAATTTTCATAGTCATAAAAATACAGAAAATTCTTTAAATGAGAAGATGTGTCCAAACTTTTGGTCTGTACTGTAAATTACCGGCTTTTTAAAGTATGCAAATTGCCTCTTCTGAGAAAAAGAGGACTTAACCTCTATAGCGCCACCTGTTGGAAGCAGCGATCCTACAAGTCGCAATCAACCCTTTAACGAGTCGTGCAATATGACTTCGGATAAAAGCCAAATCAGTATCAATTCGCAGACTCGGTGTTTCGGGCTGTTGGCCCTCGTCAGTGCGAAGCGTGAGAACTGATTTGGCTAGGTGAGAGGCTCTGGACTGGGGTCTAAGGGGTATCGTTTCCCCTTATGGAGAGTGACATACCAGCTCTGGCTTGTCAAGGTAAGGAGGCTTTTTAAAGGACACCGGTGTGTAAAAATTGGACAGCACTTGCATGGTGCGAGTACTGTGGAATTTTTTTCTTGCACCCATTGACTTACATTGAGTCTCATCCGAGAATCACAGCATGCTGCGATTTTTTCTCAGTCCGATTTCAGCTGAGAAAAAAAAAATGGCTGATGAGATGTAACTCATTGAATAACATTGGTCCGAGTGCAATCGATTTTTATTGGATTGCACTCGTCCGTTTTTCTCACAAATGAGTATGAGCTCTAAGACACAGACTCAGAAATCTGCAGATCACGAATGCGGAGTCTGGGGGTTTTCTTATAATTTATACCAATCTACCAGTTGGTGCA
Organism: Ranitomeya imitator; assembly: GCF_032444005.1. Lineage (NCBI taxonomy): Eukaryota > Metazoa > Chordata > Amphibia > Anura > Dendrobatidae > Ranitomeya > Ranitomeya imitator. Next base: position 3,540,740 of record NC_091287.1, read on the forward strand.
ATGGATTCTATCACCACGTGTGACACAAAGACCAGGATTAATGTGGTTAGACTGGACGGCTGGTATTCTAAACACTACTGTATAACACGCGGGAAGGCAACCCAAGCAGAACTCCATACTGGCCCATACAGGGCCACTGGCATTGACCGATGACAGAGCAGCTACAGTCAATATGGGGAGAAGATAAAACATCCAGGAGAGGGACTACCATCACAGAACGACTGTTCATACAAAGCACAAGTGCTCGATGCATTGTGGAGGCCGGACATTTGACTACACCATCCCACCAGCTTGGTTCTCCTCTATGAAGCCAGAACAGTCAATTAAAAGAAAACATGGGGATATGTGGGAAAACCCATGTAGGTGGAAATAAATATTTGGCTGCAACATGATGCATAGCACCTGTGCTTGGTTTGAACAGTCATTCTGTGCTGACAGACTCGCTTTAAGGCCGGGGTCAGACTTGCGAATGTGAAGGGTCTCTCGCATCAATACCCGGCGCTGCCGCCGGCACTTGGGACCGGAGTGTGCAGCTGCATGTATTTCTATGCAGTCACACACTCCAGTTCCGAGTGCTGGCGGCAGCGCCAGGTATTGATGCGCAAGCGTCTCACATCACACTCGCTAGTGTCAGCCCGGCCTAAGGCATAAAGAAGCCATGTATGAAAGACTCCGAGGCCTGCCAGGTGTAATGTTCTCCTCTACAGCCCAATCGGAGAGACAAATGCTCAGGACAGAAAGGAGGGCGGACCAGGACATCTTAACTAGAAGTGATTTTTATTAAAAGAAACACAGCATTAATGTAACGGCATAATCATCAGACTAATCTAAGAACACTGTTGTGTATGGTATGGGGGGTGGGCAGGTCCTGCTTACTCCTTGCTGCTCTTCCCCCCAGTCTTGGCTTTACTTGGCCCTTTTTTCTTCACCGTGACTTTCTTCTTTCCTCCACTTATTACGGCCTGTAATTTCCGCTTCTTGACAGTGGCGGCAGCAATTATCCTCCACTTCTTCAGGCTTTCACTGCCAACATTCTGCCGTTTCTGCTTTTGGGGCACCTTCTTTATCACTTTCTTTACTTTTCCCACATCTTTCGGTTTCTTGTCTTTCCCGATTTCCTTCTCCTTGGTGGGAGTCTCCAGGAGTTTCTCATCACTCTGCTCCTTTCCTTCGGCCTCTGGCTCCTGCTCAGCTTCAGTTTTTGCCTTTTTCGGCTTCTTGGTTTTACCCTTCTCTTTGCTTATGGCCAGCTTCTTTGCCTTGATTAGCTTTTTATTCTTCAGCTTCTGTGTGGCAGTCATGACTCTCCTGGTGTATTTTCTCTTCTTTGGAGGTCCTTCTTCAGCATTGCTTTCATCCTTATTTTTCCTCTTTTTCAGAACCTTGTCTTTCCCAAGGCTTTTTCTCTTGCTCCTCTTTAGACAAATCGGCACATGGTTCATAAGGGATTTCTGGAACAAGAATCTCTTTCCGCAATGTACACAGCTGAAGACTTCTTCACTGTGGAGGAGCTTGTGTCGGACAAGAATTTTCATCCGTGTGAATCTCATGTTACACACAGGACATGAAAACGGCTTTTCTTCAGTGTCTAAATTAAGTTCCTGGCCTCCATCGGCAGAACCATCCTGGCTGGCGTGTAGTTTCATGTGTGACAGGAGCCGACCTTTAGTGGAATAGAGTTTGCCACAGTCTTTACAGTGATATGGCTTGTCTTCCACTTGTGCCTGGGATATCAAGTTCTTATCACCCTCGGCCGCTGTTTTATGCACTCTACGATGAAGAACAAGGCTCGCCTTGGTGGAGCAGACTTTATTGCAGTCTTTACATGTGAAAGGATGGTCCCCGGGTCCATCTTTAAGATTAAAGCTAGGCGAGGCTCTGTGCACTTTTCTATGTAGGACAAAGCTGCCTTTGGTTGAGCAGACAAAGCCACAGTCCTTGCAAACAAAGGTTTTTCGCTCCATGTTCGTTTTAAGCATATGCTGACTGCTAGCTGATGCTCTGTGAACCCTAAAGTGGAGTACAAAACTGGCCTTGGTAGAACAGATTTTGTTACAATCCGGGCAAGTGTAAGGGGGGTCCCCAGCAGTCACTTTGATATCATACATCAACTGAGGCTTGTGTATTTTACGATGAAGAACAAGACTGCCCTTGGTAGAGCAAACTTTATTACACTTTTTACAAACGAATGCTGGACTTAGACCATGCACTTTACCATGGCGTACTAAGCTGGCCTTTGTGGAGCAAACCTTGCCGCAATCCTTGCAAGTAAAAGGATGCACTTCGGCTTCACTTTTGATGTCGAGCTCCTGCTTAGAAGCCATTAGGGTCTCTTTTGTTTCTTCTTCTGGGTTTTCCTTGTGGCCACCAGTTGGGTGAATGATGGCTGAAGACTTATGAACTTTGCAATGAAGAACAAGGCTAGCCTTAGTGGAACAGATCTTGCCACAATCCTTGCACTGGAAGGGCTGCCTGCCCGCCTCTTCATTACAGAGTCCTTTTTTCTCTAAACTAGATGAAGCATCGCCAACCCTGTGCAACTTCCGATGTACGTAGAGTCTTGATTTACTAGGAAACACTTTGTCACAGTCCTTACAAGAGAATGGGCATTCTCCGGTGTGGAGGCGCTCGTGAATGACTAGCCTTTCCTTCTGCTTAAAGCTTTTATCACATACTGAACACTGATAGGGTTTTAGCATCATAAACTGAAGGTTTCTATGTGTGTACCGATGAATGATCAGGCTACCCTTCTGTCGAAATTTGCAAGGGCAATCGGGGCAAGCATAGGGTCGTGACCCCGTGTGCACACGTCTATGTACACCCAGGTGATTCCTTCTTGTAAAAGTTTTATTGCATTCGAGGCAGCGGAAAGGAGGCCCTTCAGCGTGTGTACCAATGTGAATAGTTAAATACTGCTCTGTAGAGAAACTCTGGGGGCACTGTGGACACACGAAGGGTTGATCATGTACATGGCCTTGCTGGTGACTGAGCAGAAGGTCCAAGTTGGAGAAGATTTCATCACATTCCAAACACTGGCTTTTTTCCTCCTCTTTAACAGATACTGGAGCAATGGATAGATCATCACTATATGGGGGCAGTTGGTGCTCTTCCACTTTAATAATATTCTTCTCTCTGTACATGCACTTTCTGTTCACTTTCTGTATGCCACCCAATACTTTTTTCTGGGAGATGTGCAACCCTGAAGTACCCGGGTCTTTGTCCTCACCCACTAATTTGACGGTGTCTGAGCTGTAACCAGTCTTCTCTTCGGTAGAACTCTTCATAGGCTGCCCTTTCTTTTTTCTGGGTTTACGGGTCAGGCCTTTTACTGCCAAAATCATGTTCATCCATTTAAGGTCTTTTTTGCGTTTGGCAATGGACTGGATTTTTCTACTTTTTACAATCTTTGACTGCTTCATTTTTAGTCGGTGCAAAGTCATATTTTTCTCCTTGAAGATCTTTTCACATTGGAGGTCTTCCTCTATGGCGCTGTCAGGTAAGCCTTTATCTTTTGTGAGCAGTCTACAAACGCGGCACCTTTTCGACCAGCGACCTGCTCGTCTCTTTTTCTGCAGGCGACAACCACAAGACTCGCACTGTGTCGCCGTATGACTCAATAGGTGAAGATTCAAAGATCTATTGCACTTGAATATTTTACCACACTGCGGGCATAAACGTGGCTTCTCACCATCTTGCAGTACCATCTGGTCACTTATATCGGAATCTGTTAACTCCATCTCCTGTTCCTTACAGAAATCATCATCCTCCTCCTTACCACGCTGCGATGACAGCGGTTTCTTGGTGGCCTTTAGAGTTGAAGGCTTGCCAGCTATGCCTGCGGAATGGGCCATCCGAGCTCGGACTGGTTTTTGGCAGTTCTTACACATCTTGGGTTGCCTTGTCCCACTCTTCAGTACTACATCACAGGTACAGTACAGGGCTTGTATGGCAGAATTCTTTTTCTTGCGCTTCCTCACAATTATAGAGTGTGGTGGCTCAGTATCTCTGTAAACACCTTTTAGCTTAGGTTCATTTTCAACTTGGTCCTGTAGATCTACTTCGTCTACAAACGGGGAACCACTATCAGAATCCAGGCTGTCATCTCCACCAGTGAGAGCCTTCTGTTTCTTCTTCTGCTTCTTTATCTTGTGGAAACATTTGCGACACCTTTTGGGAATGCGTTTGGTTTTATGCTTCAGCATCATTGGACATCCACACGTTATACATTGCGGTAATAAATGACATTTCATGTGATTGGAGAGTAGTGAGGGAATTCGGAAGACCTTCTCACACTTCGGACATTTATACTTTCTCTGTGGGGCAGCAGACTTTTTCTTCATCAACTGCATATTGTGCACAGATTTGGCAGCCTGATCGGAAGGATCATCATGTGCAGGGCCTGCCTCCTCTTTGATATGGAAGCTTGAGAAATCTGGAGATCCCTTTTTCCTGTCAAAGCCTTTTTCCAACACAAAGTCTGGACTGCAACAACCCACATCTCCTGCATGACGCTCCTCACGCTTTGACTTTATCCGACACTTATAGCATGTGGGACGCCAAACCATCTCCTTTCTAGCTCGTCTGATCTTTCGCCCACATTTAATGCACTGGCTCCCGATACCCACATGTTTGTCATCTGGGTCTTCAGTACATTCACTTTCCTGGATATCAGGAGACAGCATGTCGGATAGCTCATGTACAGGACTCTGATCTACAGAAACTGCAGAGATATCATCTTCTTTAGGGGTGTCATCCAGATTTGTAGGATCAAGTAAAATGGCATCAGAGTCTACGAAATCTTCAGCCAGGTCATTTTCAGTAAGGTTGGCATTAGACATCTGAATGTACTGCTTGTGTGGGACCTCCTGAGAAAGGTTCTTATCAAGGTCATGGTCTGTCAGGTCTTTCACATCATCATTGCTAAGTAAACATTTTTCAGATAAATCTTCAAGGTCAGGAGACAGACCTAGAGTCGGTTCTAGAAGACATAAGGTGGTCACAGAATCTTCAGTTTGCAGCTTATCTAGCAGCATAGCATCGTCTATAGATGTAGTGCTTATGAGGGTGTCATTCATCTTCAAACTTGTGACAGCATCTTGTTCTACAGGTTTAATTCCTTGTGTTAAGAAATGTTCTTGTGCCTTTACATAAGCAGATGTGATGCTTACCAGGCTCTGCACATTGAAGGCAACATCTGGACTTCTCAAAACTTCATCGCAAGGTGGCATGGAGACATCCCCAGCACTTCCCACCGCAGACTCAAAGAGACTGAGGAGATTACCTTCACATGACTCTAGTCCTGGGGTTCTCTCTACATCTTTACCTTCACATGACTCTAGTCCTGGGGTTCTCTCTACATCTTTATCTTCACATGACTCTAGTACTGGCGTTCTCTCTACATCTTTACCTTCACATGACTCTAGTCCTGGGGTTCTCTCTACATCTTTACCTTCACATGACTCTAGTCCTGGGGTTCTCTCTACATCTTTACCTTCACATGACTCTAGTCCTGGGGTTCTCTCTACATCTTTACCTTCACATGACTCTAGTCCTGGGGTTCTCTCTACATCTTTACCTTCACATGACTCTAGTACTGGGGTTCTCTCTACATCTTTACTTTGTAAGACTTGTACAGATGCTGGGATGTTCTCTTCAGTGGGATCAAAAGTTACATTTTCTATATTAGCAAGAGACAAGTCTTCTAGAGAAGGCGCAGGGGTTTCTTCTGGAGTCTGACCTAGTTGGTTTTCTTTAGTCTCAGTGACAATATGCATCATGTCCACAGAGGAGACATTGGCTTCCATCTCTGTGGTGTCTGTTAAGTTCACATCTGTGTCTAAGTGACTGCTGCTCTGAGGTTGGACATCGTGAAGAGGTGAACTCAAGCTCATACTTGGGTCATCAGCAGGATTTGACTCAGAAATACCAACATTCTTTTGAGATGTTTTGATGGTGAACAGATCAATCTCATCACAGACATTCTGATCATCTCCCACATGCAGTTCTTGAGCCTGTTCTGGTAGACATTGTGCTTCTTGGAGGATTGGTACAGTACTAATGGCAATCTGTGATAATTTGTCAGGTTTGGCAATGGCCTCACTGGCTTCTTTTTCTTCTAAAATATGGACCTTCTCACCAATGTCTTCAGTAGTAGAATCTCCCTCCTGATTTGATAAGTCAACATTTTTCTGCTCAGGAAGGTCCAGAGACATCACCACATGTGTTTTTTGGGAGTTTGGTTCTGAGGAGCAGACTTGTGCAGGACATGAATTACATTCAGTCTCATCATGGATGGTATGGCTGCAAAGCTCCAGTTCGTTTATGGATGTGGTTTGCTTTTCATTGATTTTCTCTTCTGCATTATCAACAGGAGAGTTAGAGACTATGTTTGCAGGTGATGGGTCAGTCTGGAGGCCAGGATCATGTATTAGGCTGCTGGTATCGCTACTAACGCTCTTATGACACTCAGATTCAGACACATGTTCTCTTAGGGTCAGAGATCTTTGTAGGGCATTTGTCTGGTCATATTCTACCACCGTTTCATCATGCCTTTTATCTAGACAGTCAATCATCCCTTCTTTAGAGAACTGGGCACTTTCACTGAGGTTGGAACTCTCCAAAGCATTATTTTGAGTTATTATATGGTTTTCATCAACACTGCCAGGCAAACTCATGACACGATCATTCTCTAGATCAATGCTGTCCCTTACACACGAGGTATCTAATTGACCAATGTCCTCAGTAATGTCCATGTCACTTAACGATGAAGTTGATTTCAGCGACGAATCTCTCTCATTTTCTGTGATTGGAGTGTGGCAAGAAGCATCACTGTCTTCTTCCTGGAGCTGGTCGGGAGAGAGAGATTTAATTATACTGGGAATGTCCTCAGTGTGAAGACAAGCACTGTGTAGCATCTCAGAATCCTCCAAATGTACAGAGTTGGGATCATCTAGAGAGACAGTCTTTAGAGATGGAGTGCCAGCAATTACTTCCGAGAGTTCATTATTACATACGCTCACATCTTCCACCATAGGACCTTCATTCTGACCATCTTTAATTATGAGAGAGTCTTGGGCACAGCTTGGGAGGATCCCCTCTTCCAACGAGGAGTGAGGCATTTCAGAGATTGGTTGATGTACTACATGTTCACTGTCTGTTATGTCCTTTGTATCGGATACATGAGGACTGTGTGTGGAGAGGACATCTTCAGCATCATCGATGAAATCAGGAGCAGTCTTTGGAGAGATACTGGCACTGGAGACAGACTCTACACCACACAACGGCAGATCTTCCACCGTCTCAGCATTATCTATAGGCTCAGAGGGCTCTGAAACTTCACTTGGAAGCTCCGGATCTTGTGCGGTCTCATCTGCTGTGTCCGGAGGGACAGGACTGGAGGAAGGTGCAACAGAGATCTCAGAGTCTCCAGTGGGGCTCACACTCTCATCGTCTTCAGATTCCCCGATAGTGTAGTTGTTGAAGACCTCAGCAAGAATCTCAAGGGTGTTTCCAAAAGGATCAATGACCTGAATGGTGCTGTCAGACAGCTTCGATATTCTCAGCTCAAAGGTCTTCTTGTCAGAGCTATCTTTTCTTTGCCGGGCAGGTGGAGAAGTTCCTCGGGTGTGTCTTGTCACACATTGTCGGGGTGTAATGTCCTTGTTCACTTTTTCCCCGCTTTTGAAATGGACTTTAGAGTTAAGCTGATAGGAAGGTTTGGTGGGGATGGGTGCCACGTGGATAACATCAGCTCCCAAAGATGACTTGCTGCTTCGGGTGGATATGACACGACCTGCAGGAGCCTTAGTCAGCGAAGAGTGGGAGATGCCGTCTTCATGGCTTCTCTCATGCATTTGTAAGAAGACCTGGTGGTGGAATCCTCTTCCGCAATGGGAACACGTGAACTGCTTCTTGGTCACATGACTCTGACGATGAGAGTTCAACTCCAACTTGGTGTCGAATGTTTCGCTGCACTCAATGCACATGTACTGTCCGGTGTCTGTGGGGGTGCTCTGGTTCTTTTGCGCAGCATCTGGCACAAATCTCTTGGAAGAGCGGGTGCTGCGCTCTGTACTCTGCATCCTACCGGTCACAGGACCCTGGAAGTAGAAAAAAAGAGGTTATAATCAAGATGTGATATGGGGGGGGGGGGAGGGGAGGGGGCACTGATATATACGGGAATAATATACCCCCAGTTACCAGGGCCCCAACCCATACCCACCAAGTCAGATACACAAGACAAGGAGAGCGCACCTGGAGAGCAGACAGACCACCAGCTGATATCCTTAGGAATATATATATATATATCCCCGATCACAGAGACGAAACAATCAGGTTTATATCAGAGTACAACCATGAAAGGGACAACATCAGAGCTATCCTTGGTAAGCACTGGCGTATCCTCAGCACAGAACCCTCCCTGGGTCCGTACCTTTCCAACTACCCTCGCATGACCCCACGGAGGGCCAAAAATTTGAAAGACCTCTTGGTGAGGAGTCACTATACGGCACCTACAACAGGCCTTTTTGGTTCCACACGACCGAGTAGGGGTTGTCACACTTGTGGCCACTGTCTTGCCTGCGCCAATGTCCTGCGCAGCACCTCCTTTCACTCTGCTGACGGTACAAGGGAATTTCAAATCAAAGAGTATATCTCCTGCAGTAGCAGGAATGTGGTATATTATGCCACTTGTGGTTGCCAACTTATTTATGTGGGCCTGACGTCGAGAGAACTAAGAGTGAGAGTGAGGGAGCATGTGCGGGGCATTGGCGCGGCCAAGACAGTGGCGGATATATCGGAGCTAACTACGATCCCCAAGCATTTCAGGGAGGTTCACAATTGTGATCCTAGAAGCTTTATGGTCCGTGGGATCGAACTGATTCACATGGGTATACGAGGTGGAAAAGTGAAACAGCTTCTTGCTCAGCGAGAGCTTAAGTGGATTGTGACCTTGGACACTGTTAAACCCCATGGCCTCAATGAGGCCTTGAACTTTGCCCCATTCCTGTAAGATATTTTAGATAGTAATATTTTTACATGACCCCCCCCCCCTTTTTTGTGGAGTTCCCCCCTATGTATGTTGTTTTGTTTATTTTCATAATTTATTTTGTTTGTATTTTTAAATTCAGTGTGCATCATAATTAGACCTGTTATCCTTCCTTTCCCGGAGGTGGATCCAAGAATGGGGCAAAAGAACGTTGGGATACTGCCACACCATTGAATTGCCGTGGACCACTAATATTGTATATATCACGTTATAACGGCTGTTATTCTTGTTGTGTGCCACGACGTTCGATATTGTCCCACTTTTACAACTGTCGTTCTTAATCCATGTGCCTATTGGGTTTCATCTTCTCTTGCTATTACGCTGTGTTTAGAAGCTGCGTGCTGTTGTCAAAACTAGCTGTGGTGCGCGTGCGCCGGTTTGCTCCGCCCCTCTGCGCCTTCTGGGTCTGGCCGGTGTGCGTCCGCGGCGGGTGACTGGGTTGCTATGGTTTCCATGCACCCACTCACCTATCTGCTAACGTGAGCCGGGCTTGGGGGGGTGGCGTGGGGATGGGCCACCGGCGCATGCGCCGCTATACACATCGCTAAACAGCATGCGGTCACATGACTATCATGTGACCCAGGAAGTGATTATACAAGGTCCTGGCTGTAGAAACAAGGCATTCCCCTTGATAAAGCCAAGTATAGGAGCGGCGAAACGCGCGTCGGGGGTTGAGCCCAATCCAGGGACCCCTATTACATGGTAAGTTCTGTGTCTGGAGGGAGACTTTTATGGCGGCTGGCAATGTACTACTATTTTCTCCTAAGACATTTCTCACATCCCAGCCTCACTATGGTTCATGATAGTTCTATTTGGAGCAACGTAGCTATCCTAGTGTCAGGGACACGGACTAATATATATATATATATATATATATATATATATATATATATATATATATATATATATTTAGATTGTGACACAGTGTCCAGTGTCTGATTGGTTGCCGCCTGCTGCGAGCGACCAATCAGAAACGTGCCGTACTGTGACACACTCCGCCCGCCATTTTGGTGTGATTTTTGAATTTTTACCTCACAGCAAGTTTCTACTGCGTGGAGGCGGCCCAGTGACGTTGCTCTTCAAGCTCCTGCCGAATTTCATCAAAAAAATGATAATACCATTTACCAAAACTATATATATTTAGTTGTGAAGTGGTTCAGTGACATTTTCACACCAATTTTGAACTTTTGTTTGGTGTTTTCTCCATATACTGCCTATTATTTTTGTTCTTTCTTACTATGATTTATTAATTGTATTATTCTTACATTTGAATAAATAAAGTATATATGGATTCTAGACTCCCGATTCTTTAGAATCGGGCTGCCATCTAGTGTATATTATATATATATATATATATGACTCCGATCACACAGGACGTGTATATTATATATATATATATGACCCCGATCACACAGGACGTGTATATTATATATATATGACCCCGATCACACAGGACGTGTATATTATATATATATATATATATGACCCCGATCACACAGGACGTGTATATTATATATATATATGACCCCGATCACACAGGACGTGTATATTATATATATATATGACCCCGATCACACAGGACGTGTATATTATATATATATATAACCCCGATCACACAGGACGTGTATATTATATATATATATGACCCCGATCACACAGGACGTGTATATTATATATATATATATATGACCCCGATCACACAGGACGTGTATATTATATATATATATGACCCCCGATCACACAGGACGTGTATATTATATATATATATATATATATGACCCCGATCACACAGGACGTGTATATTATATATATATATATGACCCCGATCACACAGGACGTGTATATTATATATATATCGGGGTCATATATATATATATATATATATATATATATATATATATATATATATATATATATATATATATATATATATATATATATATTATACACGTCCTGTGTGATCGGGGTCATATATATACACGTCCTGTGTGATCGGGGTCATATATATATATATATAATATACACGTCCTGTGTGATCGGGGTCATATATATATATATATATATATAATATACACGTTCTGTGTGATCGGGGTCATATATATATATAATATACACGTCCTGTGTGATCGGGGTCATATATATATATATATTATACACGTCCTGTGTGATCGGGGGTCATATATATATATATAATATACACGTCCTGTGTGATCGGGGTCATATATATATATATAATATACACGTCCTGTGTGATCGGGGTCATATATATATATATATATATATATATATATATAATATACACGTTCTGTGTGATCGGGGTCATATATATATATACAGGTCCTTCTCAAAAAATTAGCATATAGTGTTAAATTTCATTATTTACCATAATGTAATGATTACAATTAAACTTTCATATATTATAGATTCATTATCCACCAACTGAAATTTGTCAGGTCTTTTATTGTTTTAATACTGATGATTTTGGCATACAACTCCTGATAACCCAAAAAACCTGTCTCAATAAATTAGCATATGAAGAAAAGGTTCTCTAAACGACCTATTACCCTAATCTTCTGAATCAACTAATTAACTCTAAACACATGCAAAAGATACCTGAGGCTTTTATAAACTCCCTGCCTGGTTCATTACTCAAAACCCCCATCATGGGTAAGACTAGCGACCTGACAGATGTCAAGAAGGCCATCATTGACACCCTCAAGCAAGAGGGTAAGACCCAGAAAGAAATTTCTCAACAAATAGGCTGTTCCCAGAGTGCTGTATCAAGGCACCTCAATGGTAAGTCTGTTGGAAGGAAACAATGTGGCAGAAAACGCTGTACAACGAGAAGAGGAGACCGGACCCTGAGGAAGATTGTGGAGAAGGACCGATTCCAGACCTTGGGGAACCTGAGGAAGCAGTGGACTGAGTCTGGTGTGGAAACATCCAGAGCCACCGTGCACAGTCGTGTGCAGGAAATGGGCTACAGGTGCCGCATTCCCCAGGTAAAGCCACTTTTGAACCATAAACAGCGGCAGAGGCGCCTGACCTGGGCTACAGAGAAGCAGCACTGGACTGTTGCTAAGTGGTCCCAAGTACTTTTTTCTGATGAAAGCAAATTTTGCATGTCATTCGGAAATCAAGGTGCCAGAGTCTGGAGGAAGACTGGGGAGAAGGAAATGCCAAAATGCCTGAAGTCCGGTGTCAAGTACCCACAGTCAGTGATGGTGTGGGGTGCCATGTCAGCTGCTGGTGTTGGTCCACTGTGTTTCATCAAGGGCAGGGTCAATGCAGCTAGCTATCAGGAGATTTTGGAGCACTTCATGCTTCCATCGGCTGAAATGCTTTATGGAGATGAAGATTTCATTTTTCAGCACGACCTGGCACCTGCTCACAGTGCCAAAACCACTGGTA
>NC_091287.1:3558196-3568196 GCF_032444005.1 Ranitomeya imitator
TCACATAGGGATTCCCAGACAGAGCCGCCTAACCCCCGACACTTCACACCTCTCGCCCGATAACATCAGAGACTTCTTATCTCAACTAGAAAGAGACTTGGTCCAACTGAAATTAGCATGTGAAAGAAACTCACAAAGCAACGCAAATTACCAAGCAACAAATGACACGGCCATACAGAAAATAAGGGACGAAATCTGTGAACTGAAGTGTCAATACAAGGCAGCACTACAGGAAATGGGGGAGCTGAAAAAAGACAATGATCAACTCCGAAAGGAGATTAGAGAATTAAAAGCCCATAGCCCTGGTCATCTGAACCAGCAGGGGGCAACGAAAACATGCCAGAGAGCAGACAATATGGCCACCACTGAACCCCATCAGCAGCACCGTAGCCCACCCAAGACATCACAAAGTCCTGATACTGTCCTAATAATGGACTCAAATCCTGAAACCAGAGAGATGGATGAGAGAAGAGAACCAGCCACCAGCAAAGCCAGCACCACAGACCCCCATCAGCAGCACCTTAGCCCACCCAAGACATCGCAAAGTCCTGATACTGTCCTAATAATGGACTCAAATCCTGAAACCAGAGAGATGGATGAGAGAAGAGAACCAGCCACCAGCAAAGCCAGCACCACAGACCCTCGTCAGCAGCACCGTAGCCCACCCAAGACATCACAAAGTCCTGATATTGTCCTAATAATGGACTCAAATGGGAAGTACCTAAATACACAGCGGCTATTCCCAGGAAAACAGGTCCGTACAATCCGCTGTGCAAGTATTGAACAGGTGACAGAGGTCATCAGTAGACCACGGTTTACCAACCCAAAGCACATTATTATACACACGGGTACAAACAATCGGCCAGACCAGCAGATCGCAGAACAACTGATCAACCTGGCAAAGATGGCAAACCTAAAATTCCGGGACAGTAAAATCATTCTGTCATCGCTGCTTCCAAGAAAGGACATACCCAGGCAAACCACCCAAGCCATCAATGCAGAACTGACTGAAAAGTTCAAGACTGTGCCAAACGTGACCCTGGCACAACACCTCTCCATAAACAACAGTCACCTGCACGATGATAAACACCTCAACAAACAAGGGGTCAGCCTCCTGGCCAAAGAGCTGAAGGACATCGTGCTAAACAGAGACCCCGGGCCTGGATTCAACAGTGGCCATAATCACACGGAAAGACCCCCGAGAACGATAAAGCAGAAAACCCCAAGGCTACCTCCTGGAGCTGGAAACAAAGCTCTTCACCCAGTGTCAGACCATCGGAGGTGGAGACCTCCACCGAGGACACCACCAAGCCCACACAGATACATGCAGAGCAGATATAGGGATGAGATAATAAACCTGCTCAATGCACTGCGCAGAATAATAATGTGACCGGATGGAACCAAGCACCACTATAAAACTGTCAGAAATCCAGTTTGTCCCACACAGCCATACTCATTACAAGGTATATACACACAAACCACACAGAAGAATGTCTTCACTTACAATCAGCAGCTGGAATATCCAGGGTCTCAACACCTCAACCTTTGGATCTAAAACAAAGGACCCTGATTTTATACAAAGTATGAAAAATATAGACATTCAGATCCTCCTGGAAACATGGACCAGAGCCGAAAACGAATCCCTGGTGCCTATTGGATACAAGGAATTCTTGGTCCATGCCCAGAAAAATAAAAACATCAAACAGGGCCGGGGCTCAGGAGGAGTAGCGATCTGGTATAAAGAGGAGCTCCACCAGTACATCAAACCGGTGAAGAAAGGAGGCAGCCACATATGGATCAGAATCAGCAGCTCCATCCTCACCTGTCAGTCTGATGACCACCTCTGTGCCACCTATATACCACCGCCAGAGTCCCCCTACTTCAATCCAGACTGCTTCGAAATCTTACAAAGAGAAGCCGCCCATTATCAGGCCCTGGGCAAAGTTCTCATCTTTGGAGACCTCAATGCAAGAACAGGGAGAGAGAGAGACTTCCTGACCACGGATGGAAACATCTACATACTTGGAGCAGAGAATGACGGCCAAGACCCTGTACACACTGAGAGAAACAGCTATGACAGTACAGTCAACAAAAGTGGCAGAAAGCTCCTGAACGTATGTAAAAGTTTAGGACTTCATATCCTTAATGGACGATGCAAGGGTGACTCCTTAGGAAGGTATACACTAAACTCCCATGTAGGGAGGAGTGTAGTTGATTACGCCATTACAGACATGAACCTGGCAGATGTCAGCGCCTTCATAGTCACCCCACAAACGCACCTGTCAGACCACAGCCAACTTCTTCTGTACATGAAATCTACAGAGAAACCATCCACTCAGAAGCCACAGCAGAGCGGCCTCTTCACCCGGCCTCCATCCTATAAATGGTCCAAAATATCGGCACTAAGATATAAAGAAGCTTCCAGAAGACCTGAAATACAGCGGATGCTCCACCACTTCTACAACCTTGAGTACATGCCAAACCCAGAGGGAGTGAACCAAGCAGCAAAAGGACCTCAACAATATATTCTACGCAATGGCCAGACTGTCCGACCTTAAAAAAGTCGACTACAAGAGACCAAAAGAAACACAGGTCAATGGCTGGTTTGACAGAGAATGTAAAGCTGTACGGAAGACCCTGAGAACAGCCTCCAACAAGAAACACAGAGACCCCAACCACCTGGGTCTGAGGGAAGCCTATGACTCCATACAAAAGCAGTACAAAACCATCCTCAGGAGGAAGAAGCAGAGTTACATCTCTACGAAGCTCAATCAACTCCAAGACGCCCTCCAAGACCACTCCTTCTGGGAACTATGGAACCACATGGACACCAAAGACAAGAAAAACAACAACCATATCCAAAATGGCAACCTCTGGCTCCAATACTTCAGAGACCTCTATAAAGACATTCCAAAGGAAGGACTAAGCCAAGAACAGGAAAACATAATGGCGAAACTAAAAGCAATGGAGGAAAAAATCAAAAACTTCCAAAACCCGGTGGATACACCTATAACACTACAGGAAGTAACCGAGAGACTCTCCTCCATAAGAAGTAGAAAAGCCGGTGGCCTAGATGGAATCCTACCAGAAATGCTGAAGTACAGCCCACCAGAAATACAGGCTGCAATGGTTAAACTCTTCAATATTGTACTGAGTGCCGGCTACTTCCCTCGTACCTGGAACCAAGGCCTCATCACACCCATCCACAAGAGTGGGGACAGGTATGACCCAGCCAACTACAGAGGCATATGCGTCAGCAGCAACCTGGGAAAACTGTTCAACAGTATCCTGAACAAGAGGATCCTCACCTTCCTCACCGAGCACAACGTCCTCAACAAGAGCCAAGCAGGGTTCATGCCGAACCACCGCACCACTGACCACATCTATACTCTGCACAGCCTCATTCAGAGACACGTCTACAATTCAAAGAATGGGAAGATATACGCCTGCTTTGTGGACTTTAAAAAGGCCTTTGATTCAGTGTGGCACCCGGGCTTATTCCTGAAACTGCTGGAGAGTGGAATAGGAGGAAAGACCTACGATGTCATCAAAAGCTCCTACACCGAGAGCAGCTGCAGCGTGAGTGTGAGCGGCAAAAGAACGGCTTTTTTCCAGCAGAGCCGCGGAGTAAGACAAGGCTGCAGCCTAAGCCCAACGCTCTTCAACATCTACATCAACGAGCTGGCTACCGCCCTGGAATCCTCCTCAGCACCAGGACTCACCCTCCACGACGCTCAGGTGAAATTCCTGCTGTATGCAGATGACCTGCTGCTGCTGTCACCAACCGAGAAAGGCCTCCAGGACAACCTGAAAATCCTAGAGAAATTCAGCTCCACCTGGGCCCTACCGGTCAACCTAAAGAAAACCAACACCATGGTGTTCCAGAGGAGAAAGAGAAGATCAGACCAACACCCATCATTTATCCTCAACAACTGCGACCTCACAGGAACGGACAAATATACCTACCTGGGCCTAGAGATTCACCGGTCAGGGAACTTCAAACAAGCCATAGAGACCCTGAAAGACAAGGCCTGCAAAACCTTCTATGCCATCCGAAGGACACTCTACCATCTGAAGCCACCAGTGAGGGTCTGGCTAAAAATCTTCGACTCCATCATCGCCCCAATCCTCCTGTATGGCAGCGAAGTCTGGGGTCCTCACACCTACCCAGACTGGTCAAAGTGGGACTCCAGTCCAACAGAAATATTCCACCTGGAATTCTGCAAGCACCTTCTCCAGGTCCATCGGAGCACCTCCAACAGTGCTTGTCGGGCCGAGCTGGGCAGATTCCCTCTACACCTGACAGTTCTAAAGAGGGCGCTGTCATTCCGGGCTCACCTGCATAGGAGCAATCCAAGCTCCCATCACCATAAAGCCCTGATACATGAAGGTGAAACAGAAAAACCAGAACCCCCGGAACAGCCCAGCCAAACCCAACCGGAGCAGAACACCAATCACAACAACCTGACAAAAGCCGGAATTAGGAAGATGGCAGATGAAGGCCAGGAGAGGTATGTCAGTGACTGGAAGAATGATATCATCAGCTCACAGAAACTGACCATGTACCGGAGCCTACAGAGAGACTACAGACTGGCCCCATATCTGGAGAAACTCCCGGACCCCAGAGACCGCCAGATCCTGAGCCGATATAGACTCAGTGCCCACAGTCTGGCCATCGAATGTGGCCGACACAGGCAGAGCTACAAGCCCAGGGAGGAAAGACTGTGCCAACACTGCGACCAGGAGGCCATAGAGGACGAAACCCACTTCCTGCTACACTGCTCCAAATACTCAGCAGTGAGGGACACTCACTTCAGGAGACTCTCACATCTCTTCCCAGACTTCATCACCATGAAGGAGGAAGAGAAAACATATCTTGCTGGGAGAAGAAGAGAGAGCGGTGGAGATAGCAGCGCGGTATGTGAGCGAATGCCATAGACTGCGAGAAAGAGAACTATGATGCCATGGACTATAGCCCCCAACCTGGACCTGCCCCATCCACCTCCCCTATGCCATGGACTATAGCCCCCACCCTGGATCTGCCCCATCCACCTCCCCTATGCCATGGACTATAGCCCCCAACCTGAACCTGCCCCATCCACCTCCCCTATGCCATGGACTATAGCCCCCACAATGGACCTGCCCCATCCACCTCCCCTATGCCATGGACTATAGCCCCCAACCTGAACCTGCCCCATCCACCTCCCCTATGCCATGGACTATAGCCCCCACAATGGACCTGCCCCATCCACCTCCCCTATGCCATGGACTATAGCCCCCAACCTGAACCTGCCCCATCCACCTCCCCTATGCCATGGACTATAGCCCCCACAATGGACCTGCCCCATCCACCTCCCCTATGCCATGGACTATAGCCCCCAACCTGAACCTGCCCCATCCACCTCCCCTATGCCATGGACTATAGCCCCCAACCTGGATCTGCCCCATCCACCTCCCCTATGCCATGGACTATAGCCCCCAACCTGGATCTGCCCCATCCACCTCCCCCCACAGCTCCTACCCAACATCCCCTCAGTCCCTATCCCTGGGAGGTGGATGGGGCAGGTCCATTGTGGGGGCTATAGTCCATGGCATAGGGGAGGTGGATGGGGCAGATCCATTGTGGGGGCTATAGTCCATGGCATAGGGGAGGTGGATGGGGCAGATCCATTGTGGGGGCTATAGTCCATGGCATAGGGGAGGTGGATGGGGCAGGTCCATTGTGGGGGCTATAGTCCATGGCATAGGGGAGGTGGATGGGGCAGATCCAGGGTGGGGGCTATAGTCCATGACATAGGGGAGGTGGATGGGGCAGATCCAGGTTGGGGGCTATAGTCC
This sequence comes from Ranitomeya imitator, assembly GCF_032444005.1. Taxonomy (NCBI): domain Eukaryota; kingdom Metazoa; phylum Chordata; class Amphibia; order Anura; family Dendrobatidae; genus Ranitomeya; species Ranitomeya imitator. The sequence goes on from NC_091287.1 coordinate 3,564,035, forward strand.
ATGGCATAGGGGAGGTGGATGGGGCAGATCCAGGTTGGGGGCTTTAGTCCATGGCATAGGGGAGGTGGATGGGGCAGGTCCATTGTGGGGGCTATAGTCCATGGCATAGGGGAGGTGGATGGGGCAGGTCCATTGTGGGGGCTATAGTCCATGGCATAGGGGAGGTGGATGGGGCAGGTCCATTGTGGGGGCTATAGTCCATGGCATAGGGGAGGTGGATGGGGCAGGTTCAGGTTGGGGGCTATAGTCCATGGCATAGGGGAGGTGGATGGGGCAGATCCAGGGTGGGGGCTATAGTCCATGGCATAGGGGAGGTGGATGGGGCAGGTCCAGGTTGGGGGCTATAGTCCATGGCATCATAGTTCTCTTTCTCGCAGTCTATGACATTCGCTCACATACCGCGCTGCTATCTCCACCGCTCTCTCTTCTTCTCCCAGCAGGATATATGTTTTCTCTTCCTCCTTCATGGTGATGAAGTCTGGGAAGAGATGTGAGAGTCTCCTGAAGTGAGTGTCCCTCACTGCTGAGTATTTGGAGCAGTGTAGCAGGAAGTGGGTTTCGTCCTCTATGGCCTCCTGGTCACAGTGTTGGCACAGTCTTTCCTCCCTGGGCTTGTAGCTCTGCCTGTGTCGGCCACATTCGATGGCCAGACTGTGGGCACTGAGTCTATATCGGCTCAGGATCTGGCGGTCTCTGGGGTCCGGGAGTTTCTCCAGATATGGGGCCAGTCTGTAGTCTCTCTGTAGGCTCCGGTACATGGTCAGTTTCTGTGAGCTGATGATATCATTCTTCCAGTCACTGACATACCTCTCCTGGCCTTCATCTGCCATCTTCCTAATTCCGGCTTTTGTCAGGTTGTTGTGATTGGTGTTCTGCTCCGGTTGGGTTTGGCTGGGCTGTTCCGGGGGTTCTGGTTTTTCTGTTTCACCTTCATGTATCAGTGCTTTATGGTGATGGGAGCTTGGATTGCTCCTATGCAGGTGAGCCCGGAATGACAGCGCCGTCTTTAGAACTGTCAGGTGTAGAGGGAATCTGCCCAGCTCGGCCCGACAAGCACTGTTGGAGGTGCTCCGATGGACCTGGAGAAGGTGCTTGCAGAATTCCAGGTGGAATATTTCTGTTGGACTGGAGTCCCACTTTGACCAGTCTGGGTAGGTGTGAGGACCCCAGACTTCGCTGCCATACAGGAGGATTGGGGCGATGATGGAGTCGAAGATTTTTAGCCAGACCCTCACTGGTGGCTTCAGATGGTAGAGTGTCCTTCGGATGGCATAGAAGGTTTTGCAGGCCTTGTCTTTCAGGGTCTCTATGGCTTGTTTGAAGCTCCCTGACCGGTGAATCTCTAGGCCCAGGTAGGTATATTTGTCCGTTCCTGTGAGGTCGCAGTTGTTGAGGATAAATGATGGGTGTTGGTCTGATCTTCTCTTTCTCCTCTGGAACACCATGGTGTTGGTTTTCTTTAGGTTGACCGGTAGGGCCCAGGTGGAGCTGAATTTCTCTAGGATTTTCAGGTTGTCCTGGAGGCCTTTCTCGGTTGGTGACAGCAGCAGCAGGTAATCTGCATACAGCAGGAATTTCACCTGGGCGTCGTGGAGGGTGAGTCCTGGTGCTGAGGAGGATTCCAGGGCGGTAGCCAGCTCGTTGATGTAGATGTTGAAGAGCGTTGGGCTTAGGCTGCAGCCTTGTCTTACTCCGCGGCTCTGCTGGAAAAAAGCCGTTCTTTTGCCGCTCACACTCACGCTGCAGCTGTTCTCGGTGTAGGAGCTTTTGATGACATCGTAGGTCTTTCCTCCTATTCCACTCTCCAGCAGTTTCAGGAATAAGCCCGGGTGCCACACTGAATCAAAGGCCTTTTTAAAGTCCACAAAGCAGGCGTATATCTTCCCATTCTTTGTATTGTAGACGTGTCTCTGAATGAGGCTGTGCAGAGTATAGATGTGGTCAGTGGTGCGGTGGTTCGGCATGAACCCTGCTTGGCTCTTGTTGAGGACGTTGTGCTCGGTGAGGAAGGTGAGGATCCTCTTGTTCAGGATACTGTTGAACAGTTTTCCCAGGTTGCTGCTGACGCATATGCCTCTGTAGTTGGCTGGGTCATACCTGTCCCCACTCTTGTGGATGGGTGTGATGAGGCCTTGGTTCCAGGTACGAGGGAAGTAGCCGGCACTCAGTACAATATTGAAGAGTTTAACCATTGCAGCCTGTATTTCTGGTGGGCTGTACTTCAGCATTTCTGGTAGGATTCCATCTAGGCCACCGGCTTTTCTACATCTTATGGAGGAGAGTCTCTCGGTTACTTCCTGTAGTGTTATAGGTGTATCCACCGGGTTTTGGAAGTTTTTGATTTTTTCCTCCATTGCTTTTAGTTTCGCCATTATGTTTTCCTGTTCTTGGCTTAGTCCTTCCTTTGGAATGTCTTTATAGAGGTCTCTGAAGTATTGGAGCCAGAGGTTGCCATTTTGGATATGGTTGTTGTTTTTCTTGTCTTTGGTGTCCATGTGGTTCCATAGTTCCCAGAAGGAGTGGTCTTGGAGGGCGTCTTGAAGTTGATTGAGCTTCGTAGAGATGTAACTCTGCTTCTTCCTCCTGAGGATGGTTTTGTACTGCTTTTGTATGGAGTCATAGGCTTCCCTCAGACCCAGGTGGTTGGGGTCTCTGTGTTTCTTGTTGGAGGCTGTTCTCAGGGTCTTCCGTACAGCTTTACATTCTCTGTCAAACCAGCCATTGACCTGTGTTTCTTTTGGTCGCTTGTAGTCGACTTTTTTAAGGTCGGACAGTCTGGCCATTGCGTAGAATATATTGTTGAGGTCCTTTGCTGTTTGGCTCACTCCCTCTGGGTTTGGCATGTACTCAAGGTTGTAGAAGTGGTGGAGCATCCGCTGTATTTCAGGTCTGCTGGAAGCTTCTTTATATCTTAGTGTCGACATTTTGGACCATTTGTAGGATGGAGGCCGGGTGAAGAGGCCGCTCTGCTGTGGCTTCTGAGTGGATGACCCCGATCACACAGGACGTGTATAATATATATATATATGACCCCGATCACACAGGACATGTATATTATATATATATATGACCCCCGATCACACAGGACGTGTATATTATATATATATATATGACCCCCGATCACACAGGACGTGTATATTATATATATATATATATATATGACCCCGATCACACAGGACGTGTATATTATATATATATATATATATATATATGACCCCGATCACACAGGACGTGTATATTATATATATATATGACCCCGATCACACAGGACGTGTATATTATATATATATATATATATATATATATATGACCCCGATAACACAGGACGTGTATATTATATATATATATATGACCCCGATAACACAGGACGTGTATATTATATATATATATATATATATGACCCCGATCACACAGGACGTGTATAATATATATATATATATAACCCCGATCACACAGGACGTGTATATTATATATATATGACCCCGATAACACAGGACGTGTATATTATATATATATATATGACCCCGATAACACAGGACGTGTATATTATATATATATATATATATATATGACCCCGATCACACAGGACGTGTATATTATATATATATATATATATGACCCCGATCACACAGGACGTGTATATTATATATATATATATAACCCCGATCACACAGGACGTGTATATTATATATATATGACCCCGATAACACAGGACGTGTATATTATATATATATATATGACCCCGATAACACAGGACGTGTATATTATATATATATATGACCCCGATCACACAGGACGTGTATAATATATATATATATATATATATATGACCCCGATCACACAGGACGTGTATATTATATATATATATATATATATGACCCCGATCACACAGGACGTGTATAATATATATATACATGACCCCGATCACACAGGACGTGTATATTATATATATATATATATATATGACCCCGATCACACAGGACGTGTATATTATATATATATATATATATGACCCCGATCACACAGGACGTGTATAATATATATATATATATATATGACCCCGATCACACAGGACGTGTATAATATATATATATATATGACCCCGATCACACAGGACGTGTATAATATATATATACATGACCCCGATCACACAGGACGTGTA
>NC_091287.1:3575696-3579596 GCF_032444005.1 Ranitomeya imitator
CGTGTATATTATATATATATATGACCCCCGATCACACAGGACGTGTATATTATATATATATATGACCCCCGATCACACAGGACGTGTATATTATATATATATATGACCCCCGATCACACAGGACGTGTATATTATATATATATATGACCCCGATCACACAGGACGTGTATATTATATATATATATGACCCCGATCACACAGGACGTGTATATTATATATATATATATATATATATATATATATATGACCCCGATCACACAGGACGTGTATATTATATATATATATATGACCCCGATCACACAGGACGTGTATATTATATATATATATATGACCCCGATCACACAGGACGTGTATATTATATATATATATGACCCCGATCACACAGGACGTGTATATTATATATATATATATAGACCCCGATCACACAGGACGTGTATATTATATATATATCATAAGGTCGTTATATTATATATATATGACCCCGATCACACAGGACGTGTATATTATATATATATATGACCCCGATCACACAGGACGTGTATATTATATATATATATATATATATATATATGACCCCGATCACACAGGACGTGTATATTATATATATATATATATGACCCCCGATCACACAGGACGTGTATATTATATATATATATGACCCCCGATCACACAGGACGTGTATATTATATATATATATATATATATATGACCCCGATCACACAGGACGTGTATATTATATATATATATATGACCCCGATCACACAGGACGTGTATATTATATATATATATGACCCCGATCACACAGGACGTGTATATTATATATATATATATATGACCCCGATCACACAGGACGTGTATATTATATATATATATGACCCCGATCACACAGGACGTGTATATTATATATATATATATATGACCCCGATCACACAGGACGTGTATATTATATATATATATATATGACCCCCGATCACACAGGACGTGTATATTATATATATATATATGACCCCGATCACACAGGACGTGTATAATATATATATATATATATATATATATATATATATGACCCCGATCACACAGGACGTGTATATTATATATATATATATGACCCCCGATCACACAGGACGTGTATATTATATATATATATGACCCCCGATCACACAGGACGTGTATATTATATATATATATGACCCCGATCACACAGGACGTGTATATTATATATATATATATGACCCCCGATCACACAGGACGTGTATATTATATATATATATGACCCCCGATCACACAGGACGTGTATATTATATATATATATATGACCCCGATCACACAGGACGTGTATATTATATATATATATGACCCCGATCACACAGGACGTGTATATTATATATATATATATATATATATATGACCCCGATCACACAGGACGTGTATATTATATATATATATATTGACCCCCGATCACACAGGACGTGTATATTATATATATATATATATATATATACCCCGATCACACAGGAAGTGTATATTATATATATATATATATGACCCCGATCACACAGGACGTGTATATTATATATATATATATATGACCCCCGATCACACAGGACGTGTATATTATATATATATATATATGACCCCGATCACACAGGACGTGTATATTATATATATATATATATGACCCCGATCACACAGGACGTGTATATTATATATATATATATATATGACCCCGATCACACAGGACGTGTATATTATATATATATATATATGACCCCGATCACACAGGACGTGTATATTATATATATATATATGACCCCGATCACACAGGACGTGTATATTATATATATATATATATGACCCCGATCACACAGGACGTGTATATTATATATATATATGACCCCCGATCACACAGGACGTGTATATTATATATATATATATATATGACCCCGATCACACAGGACGTGTATATTATATATATATATATGACCCCGATCACACAGGACGTGTATATTATATATATATATATGACCCCGATCACACAGGACGTGTATATTATATATATATATATGACCCCCGATCACACAGGACGTGTATATTATATATATATATATGACCCCCGATCACACAGGACGTGTATATTATATATATATATATGACCCCGATCACACAGGACGTGTATATTATATATATATATATATGACCCCCGATCACACAGGACGTGTATATTATATATATATATATGACCCCCGATCACACAGGACGTGTATATTATATATATATATATGACCCCGATCACACAGGACGTGTATATTATATATATATATATGACCCCGATCACACAGGACGTGTATATTAATATATATATATATGACCCCGATCACAAAGGACGTGTATATTATATATATATATGACCCCGATCACACAGGACGTGTATATATATATATATATATATATGACCCCGATCACACAGGACGTGTATATTATATATATATATATGACCCCGATCACACAGGACGTGTATAATATATATATATATATATATGACCCCCGATCACACAGGACGTGTATATTATATATATATATATGACCCCGATCACACAGGACGTGTATATTATATATATATATATATGACCCCCGATCACACAGGACGTGTATATTATATATATATATATGACCCCGATCACACAGGACGTGTATATTATATATATATATATGACCCCGATCACACAGGACGTGTATATTATATATATATATATGACCCCCGATCACACAGGACGTGTATATTATATATATATATATATATATATGACCCCGATCACACAGGACGTGTATATTATATATATATATATATGACCCCGATCACACAGGACGTGTATATTATATATATATATATGACCCCGATCACACAGGACGTGTATATTATATATATATATATGACCCCCGATCACACAGGACGTGTATATTATATATATATATGACCCCGATCACACAGGACGTGTATATTATATATATATATATAATATATATGACCCCGATCACACAGGACGTGTATATTATATATAATATATATGACCCCCGATCACACAGGACGTGTATATTTATATATATATATGACCCCCGATCACACAGGACGTGTATATTATATATATATATATGACCCCGATCACACAGGACGTGTATATTATATATATATATATGACCCCCGATCACACAGGACGTGTATATTATATATATATATATATGACCCCGATCACACAGGACGTGTATATTATATATATATATATATGACCCCGATCACACAGGACGTGTATATTATATATATATATATGACCCCGATCACACAGGACGTGTATATTATATATATATATGACCCCGATCACACAGGACGTGTATATTATATATATATATGACCCCGATCACACAGGACGTGTATATTATATATATATATATGACCCCGATCACACAGGACGTGTATATTATATATATATATATATGACCCCGATCACACAGGACGTGTATATTATATATATATATAATATGACCCCCGATCACACAGGACGTGTATATTATATATATATATATATGACCCCGATCACACAGGACGTGTATATTATATATATATATATATGACCCCCGATCACACAGGACGTGTATATTATATATATATATGACCCCGATCACACAGGACGTGTATATTATATATATATATATGACCCCGATCACACAGGACGTGTATATTAATATATATATATATGACCCCGATCACACAGGACGTGTATATTATATATATATATATATGACCCCCGATCACACAGGACGTGTATATTATTTCAATATATATATATATGACCCCCGATTCACACAGGACGTGTATATTATATATATATATATATGACCCCCACG